>NW_019104073.1:0-29091 GCF_001856785.1 Myzus persicae | reverse complement strand
AAAAAAAAAAAATTTCGGAAAATATAATAATATAATATATATTATAATATAATCTACTAGGTAATCTAAATAATTTAAGTTATTTATCAAGATAAATATAATCTATAATAATATGAATCACAACGGCAACGTTGCATACGAAATGGGCGCATATAGGCTATAAATCGGCAGGTAGTACCTTATCTTTCGGGCGCAACTGTCCATATCCCTCGGGGCGCAAATGTACTACTCTGGGGCGCAAATAGGCTGTAGCCAAATTAAGATGGTGCCTATTATAGGATATATTTTTCTACATGTATAAACGAAAGTCACTTACTGATTTATATCAACATCGAGCCGAACATATTAGAGTTATTGACTTATAATTTTGTGGGTAGATTAAAATATACATACAATTTAAAATATAAAATTAAAATTAAAAATTACATTTTTAATAAAATATCCTTAGAAATATGGACTGACAGAGTGACAGACAGTCTCCGCTCAGAATTAATTTTTGTATGGAATGATTTATCATTAATTTCAAATTTAACTCATCCGTTACACTTTGATAATTACAGTTACCTATTGAATTATGAGGTAGGTACATTCAACACCTATTATACAGCAGACCGAGTTTTAAGATTTTTCATTTGTTTTAAGATAATAAGATAAAACTATTTAAAGATAAATCAGTCATTGAAAATATGACTGTTGAACTTTTTCGTTATTTTGTGGTGAACTACAGTTTTTGTATTCACCCACTCCCTCTCCACTCCCTAGATAAGTTTTAGATATTCCCCAAGTATAATACGGTGTACCTACATAGTACACAATGCACATGAAAACACTTCTACATAACCAGAGAGCGGAACAATACGATTTCCAACGAACAATAAATTGTACCATGTCTCTTTATAAATCATGTACTTAAAACTAATTTAATAAACGATATCACTATGAGTATTGGCAGCAATAATATTTCAATACTATGGAAACTAATGAATATACCTACCCTTTGTGCTCCGTGTGCAAATTAGTAAAGTTGTTTCATATTTAATAATGCTATTTTTCCCATGCGAGTAAAATCGTATTATCATTAGGACATCATACAAAATTAAACTATACTTAGTATTCATTAAACGAAATTTGAGAGTAACACGTACCTGGCAGTTACATATACTACTTGGGTAATAAGCAGCTCATATTAGTAAACATTTATTAAGAATTTACAAATTGTATAGTATCATATAAATATTATGTTCAAAATCTTGTTTTAAAGCAATTATTAATCTAATTAATAATAATGAAAAATAAATGTTTATTAGTTTGTTACTAAAAAAAGGAAAACATAAAATTTGTTATACTCGTCATTACTATTGACCTAGGTACAGTAGGTACACACTATCGTAAATAATTATAAATAAATGCACATGGTTCCGATTTTAAAATAGAGATTAGGACATTAATTTATTTCAACATATACTGTGGTCTGTGGATAAATATTATTAATCCTGAATATTATTCTATTATATTTTATACACATTTAAATTTTGATTAACTTCTCCTTGGTATAAACGCCATCTACAATCTTACATTTTTAAGCATTTATTAATAAATAGTTAAAAACTCTATTTTAAAATTAAAAGTTTTGATTAACCAGAAAAAAGTTCCATAAAAATATAATAGGTAGTAGATTAAAACAGTTGTAAATGTATTAATAAATTTTAATTTAAAAACACGTGCAACGTATTAAAATATTTAATTGTTTTATAATCAGTAAATATCAAAAAGTATTAAAATAATAAGTTTTACAATATTTGGAAGTCTTGAAAATCTATTAAGCACCTCTTGTATCTATAAAGTATATAAACTAATAATAACCATACTAAGTATTTAAGGTTTAATTTTTTTAATTATTTGTATGAAATGATGAATTTTGTGACATTGCATCTGATGTGGAAAATTTAAATGACTAATAATATGCATCCATAGTCTTAGAAGACATCTTCTAAGACCGTCGTCTATATTCTACTTAAAATGAGATCAGTACAGGGTGGCCAACACCAACTTGTGATGCTCAGGGGCGTTGTTTTGTGTTGGAGTTTTGACGTTGACTTCATCTGACCGTTGCCGGGAGAAACTTGTCACTGTAAAATGTCCGATACTCATCTTATTTTTAATAAGTAAATAATACATTAACTAATTATTTTTTTAAAAAAATGTTGTCCAAAGAATATAGGTACATTTTATTTTAAATGGTTATTCTCGTTATAGTAATGTCATACATAATTTAATTAATTTAAAACAATTCATTACTTTAGAACATTGTATTATGTAAAGAACTATATGTTTTTATTTTTGCTCATAATAAGTACTTAGTTTCAGGATTTGTCTAATCAATAATCATAATAGATATGCCCTATTTGATACAGTGCAACTTTCTAACTGAGCACATACAAGTGTGTCTGACGTCTGCTCAATTGTTATTTAATTATTGCCAGCATTATAATAATATAAACTTTAATATGAGACTTTTAACCTGCTTCTAAATAATATAGAAACACATTAAATGCAATCACCAATGAGTCAAAATATTGTCATAATATGTTATACGACAATAATATTGAATTTAAAATGTACAACTATACGTTATAATTACATTCAACGCAATTACAAGCACAAGACTGTGACAAGCAAAATAAATATAACTTTTAAATTGAATTACAGCTGCAACTTAACTTCTTGATACCAAGGTTTCTTTGGAATGCGAAGTTATAATTGTAAAAATGTGATACTTATTAAAATTGGTTATGATTAAAAAAATATACTAACCTACATTTCGCAATCTAGAAACTGTCGCGAAAACATTGTTATTCCAAACTTATTTCTAACTCAATAGTTTATTTTTAACTTTTAATAAAATATAAATCAATCACTTCTTATTGATTTGTTACTAAATTTTAATAAGTTGCAGTTCTGCAGTTTCTACTTTCGTACATACCCAGCCAAATTGTTCATATATATCTTCGTTCAGAACAACGATTCATTTACCTACTAATAAATAATAACCACAACCAATATTTTAATAACAATGTTGTCAATTGTTATATAGTATAATATATAGATATATTTAAATATATAAAATTAATTTTATTTTGAATGAAATATTTTTTTTTTAACTTAATCAACTTATTTGTGCATAACTACATAAGTAGGTATATACGATATTATATTAATATACTAAGTATTTACCTAAATGTTTCCCCTTAAATAATAGCCACTAAGAGCCGCCTTAAAATTAAGAAAGTATCTATATGTAAGAAGTCAATAATTATACGTCAATTTTGAACTATTGGAAAGGGAGGGAAACTGTTTAATCATTCCTACATAGAAATTAAAATTAAACTTAACCTTTAAACCTAATATAACTGTAGCTATTAGGAATAATAATACATTTTAAATTGTGAAATCATAATAACTATTTTATTAAAATGAAATAAGCATATTGTGTATAATATTACATTTTAATTGATTTTAATTTTTAACATTCAATATTCTAAAAGGTTTATATTTTATTATTTTTTTATCATAAATTTAAAAAATAACAGACAATAATAGGTAAGCTAACTGTTAACCGATTATACTTTCTTACGTTCAACTACATATTAAAGATTATACAAAATTGAATTATTTACTTACTTGTTATACTGTTGCCTAATGAAATTACTGTTTAGGTTAAGGTTGAACGTTCCGGCTGGAAGATCGAGTTAATATTATTGTTCCGTTAACCATTTTAAACAATAAAGCAATCATACTCGAAAATATTAGCCAACTATTTTTAAAATAGTTTTCTATAAATAACAAATTATTGTTTTATAAAAAAAGTGTAAAATTAGCAATCGTAAATAAGTCTTGCATCTAATTATATAAAGTTTGAAATTTTTTTAAAAAAGCAGAATATGTTACGAAATAACCTTATAATTTGAAAATACTTTATAATGTTTTAATAATATTATGTCTGAAGTATCAAATTATAATACGATAAAATATTTAATTGAATATTATATTTTAATGAACAAATTAAAGCATTTTTATTGTGAATGTATTAGTGAAAAAAAAAGCCAAAAAGTGTGTAGTATAATGAATAATGATTCACAAGAACAGTATTACTATTATTATATCATATTAAATATTAAGAAATGAAAAAACCTATCATCAGTTATAAATACCTATACTTATGTATAGTAATTTTTAACTACAGTCTGAACCGGTTTTATACTATATGATAACATTATTGATGGATTAGTATAGGACAATTTAAAAGTTTGTGATTACTCTTTTAGATTTTGGTTATTTGATTGCATACTTATAAAAATAATGTTCACAATTTCATCTAAAAGAATAATTGAGCAAAACAATTTGAAACAATGTTCAAATAGATACAGTATGGCGTAACGTATATTTTTCCATACATTTTATTACAAGGCGTAAATGAATTTGCCTACCATTAAAATTTGTTTTCTGTAGGACCTTGGTCAGTTTTTTTATAAACTCAATTAAATACTGTTATTTGCAGAGATTACAGATTTTCGTGTCTAATATTGTCTCATTACATTTATCCTGACAACTCTGCATTTGTTCCGAGGCTTTCACCACATTTCGACAAACTTAAGCCTGAAACTAACCGAAAATTGTCTTCAATTTATTTTGAAATACCTCTCAAATAGAACGCAACTTTTAAAGTAATTTGTGAGTAGTACGTGAAAACTTTTGTCCGTTTTCAAGTGTATTATAGACTATACATAACGTATGTATTTTACTGCAGAAACGTTTTATAGGTACATTAAACAAAATTTAGGTATTAATAGCGTATGCGGTTAAATTGCGATTGATATGCGTTTATTCAAGTTTTACTTTGTCAATCGTTATTTTACGGTGAATAGTCTTATACCTATATAGTACATACTATATACGTTAATATATTATATTGTATAAAAAATATAAAACAATATTCAATAAAAAAAATTGATTTCATTTTTATTTTCGAACTTTTAACTCATTGATAATTATCAAATTAACCGCAGTAAAATCTGAAATAAAATAATAATTCGAAGTACGAATGTTAATTTATAGGTGAGGCTAGAAAATATTTTTTTAACAATGAAGTAAACCATTTATTCAAAGTACTACTGCTACTCGGTATTTTGTGTTGTAATTCTGATGATTACGTGCTTGCTTGTTTTGCATCGACGAACTACATATTCTATGCAAATAAGTATATATGTTACGTTGCAACGGATGAGCTTAAACAATACCCGAGCAAATAACGCGTGAAGTACAATTGGCGTAAACGTACAATTGTTTGCCTACCATAAAGTAATATATTTCGATGCAGAAATCAAACATAAATGAATTTATCGTAAATACAACTTCGTCTACAGACGACACATTTCCACGATCACTGTAATAATAATATAACGAATTAAGTTATTAATATTAGTATATTAAATCGAAAATGGAAACCCAGAAATTTCTGTTTAATGTGTTATTTAGATTTTAAATGAATAATATTAAAACATTCAATTTAATTTAAATTTTATAGTAAATTCTTGTATGATTTTTCATGAATTACCTACTTATACATTCTTCACCATTTACGGCTGTTGTAATTGGTAATTCATTTACAAGTACTGTACCATGAACTAGTTTTTCGGACATCGTCAACATCTAAATTAGTTTAAGTTGATGATATTAAGTATTTTAAGTTTAATAGTATTATACTATCATGAAATTAACATTTATTTTTTTAACGTAACTTACGTAACGTACTTTTACCGTACACGTGACTGCAATGATATTAGCTGTAAATAGGTACTCGGCTGTTACAAATTATTCAAATTTGTTTATGAAAACTTGCGTTCAAAATACGTTTACACATTCATTATAAATTTATATTTTAATACCTATATGTATTTTAAATTCTTAAAATTAATATATTATTTTTGATTTCTATAATGTCTGGTACATTATAAAGGCTGGCCGCCGGAGAGCTTACGTTGATTCATGTATCGAATACCCCAACACAATAGGTAATATGTATGAGAACGATGTTAGCTAGCAGCTGCAAAACTTCATTCGAATTATACAGGAAATATTGGAATCAGATTTATTCCATATGCATAACATACATTTTACAGGCTTTTAAAAATAAATAGGGTCTACAATTAATTTAGGAAATATAAGAAAGATTACTTTTCTAGTATTACATTCGTTCTTATCGCGGATAGATTTGCTATACCGGTTGGTATATTAGTCTAACCAGTATTATAACAGTAATATCACTAATATATAGTATTATCCAATGGTACCTTCAATTAATTGATACAATAATCATCGTAGATAATTTTATTTTATCAATATTATCACTGAAAAATAAAATATTGATCACTAGTGTTTACAATGATAACATCAAAAATGTGTAGAATTAGTTTCAGCAGCAAAAGATAATTTTTATTTATGGTTGAATTCTGGCTACACTGATTTGCCGAAAACTGTTTACCGATTTTCGAGTTCTCATTAAGTGATTATTCTGGTTTTTCTGTTGCTAGGCCCTAGAGGCCATTGTTTTGCGTGCTCGTCGATCAAAGACAAGACGTCGTGGTGGTAATTATTGTAGATTTCAGGATTTATTACTTGAGCAGCTTCACATTTCTCTCATACAGTCGTAGTGGTTCTCACAATGGTTACAGATAATTGTTAATAAGTAAATTATACATATGTAATAATTGTCAAGCTATCATAGTCTATACTAGCGGCTTTAAAAAAAAAAAAAGTAAACTATACTACTTTAGATATAATAAAATTGTTACTATTAGTAGAAGATATTTAGATAACCGGTACCTTTTCTCGCAAACATTTTACCGTTATTCGACTACATAAATCAGAACTCAAAAGAGATAGTCTCAATATGTATTTTCATCCAATTTAAATGTTAAAATCATAATAGTGTAATAATAAAGTTCGTCTGAGTTCAATAATAATAAGTAAATAAATGTGTGTTAGATACGATTACCTCCATTTCGATACACGCAGTAGAGCCACAGTGTGGCCCACACACGCATGCGCATGTATAGCGTGTGGCACTTGTATATATTATTATTATATTGTTCTGCTGCCCACTCGGTGTGCTATTCAATGGGGTTTGTAATAAATGAGATTCGATTCATCATAACACGTTCGGTGGAATTCACACAAATTGAATTTAAAACAACATTTATTTTTTGCTTACAACGTAGGCATAAACGTATGCGTGTTTCGTATTACGAATCGACAACCTCATCACGTAAAATATACACGTTTAAAAATAAAATAATAATAATTACACTATACGTATATAAATATTTTCAATGTTAAATTCACCTTCTGCTAAATGTGTTTTTTGGTAATATTGTAAAAAAAATATTTTTTGTACAAATAATTTATTGAATAACAACAAATGTATTGTCAAAAATAAACTCAATTTACAATACTAGTTTCACAAGAAGGTTGTAAAAGGCTGTTAATAAAATTCTTAAATAGAGTTTATAAATTGTAAAATAATGTTTTTAGGTTCTAATAATTTATCTTTAACATATAAAAATACATGTTTTTCACATTAGCCATACGTTTAACTTATATCATCACATGAACAAAAGTATACTATATATTGTTATTATCTAAATTTTAATACAATTTTACCTGATGAATTGTTTTTAAAACAAATTTTGCATTATTATCGTAAATTTGCTGTTAGTGAAATTATGTCTTGTCAAAAATACAGGTAAAAATTGCTATCATAGTTTACACTGGGACCTAATAAATAAAATAAAAAACCGGTAAAAATTTCTAAAATATAAAATATTTGTTTAAAACAAGAAATAAAAACTTAAAAATATATGAAGTCTATATGATTAAAATATTTTTTTAAATTCTGAAGAAACAAGAGATTGTCAATAACACAAGAAATGCATTTTAGACTTAAAATGTTTGTTTATTTTAAATTACAATTTCTTATTGCCATACAACATACCTCGTATACCAAAGTTATTTTTACCAACAGGTAAAGCTGTTATATATCTAACGAGAAAATTAAGTTATTTTAAAATTAATAATACTTATTTCAGTACTAATCATCAAGTATAGAGCAGTTCGTTTGTTTCATATATCTACTGCACAGGTATATATATTATTATGTAATAGACAATAGTATGTATTAATTAATAATTAATTAATAATACCCAATGTATAGTATAGTACTATAGTTGTATCTGTATAGTATACCTATAGTAGTTAGTATTAGTTATAATTTACCTACTTCAAAATGGGCATCTTAAAAACAATAATATTTAAAATTGATAATATGTGCGAAAAAAAAAATAGAATACCCTTACTCTATAATTTGATAGTTTGAACTCAGAACATAGGTATTAATCATTTAGTAGTAATTCTGTACTTTTCAATAAACAAAAATAAATTGGTTTCCATATAAGTTCAATTTCTCGATATTAATAAAATATTCATTACTGTATAATTTTTTTAACTTTTACATTTACAATAATCATTTTCTCGTGTTTTGAAAAATGTTTTATTATATATTTGTATAAAATACACATTTGTATTATACATTAGACTCACGTAAATAATTATGATAGGTCTTATTTAATGGTTTACAAATAACAATTCAAGATCAACAAGAACAGTAAATAATATATTCAATTATTTGAAATAATTTACATTTGCAGATATTTGTGTATTCGTAAATCATTTTATGTCATTTGAACTTTTGCATGTCCAATTCGAAAATTTTCACTGTGTTTAGAAATAATATTATATACAGTTGATTTTTATTGAACGTTGTCAACGGAATATAGTGAATATCAAGTGAATATCTTTTCACTGGCCTATACCAAGTCCAAATCGCATCTGTTTGGGATGGAATAGACTAATAGAAAGTAAGTCCAGTTTTTCTAGGTATAATATCACCACTATTAAAATTGGGTGTTCTACCGTTTATAATATACTATAAGGATAAATCACATTTTTTTTTTTATCTAGCCTTCCACCAATGGACATTTTCGTCTAAACCATGAACCAACGGGACACTAAATGACTATATATATTAATTTATTGCCATTGGCGTGCTTACAGTTTTTCTTATCGTTTATAACACGACATTTTCAACTTGTGTTTCTCCGATTTGTTTATCTTAGAATAATAAAATTTCGTTCCATAGAGATCTGCGTAAGGGCGAACGATGTTTGCGTAGAAATAACAAGTGATAAATGGTTATATTCAAAACTTATAATAAATTATAAGCACAAAATCTCTCTGACTACTCATTTTTATTTTTAGATTAGGTTAGGTTAGGTAACCACTAATTTTATTGTCTAGCTCATTAGTTATTATTATAATTGTTTGTGCATCATTTTAACGTGACCTCTATTACGGTTCACGTAAGTCGTAACTCGGTGTAATATAATATTTGTTATTTGACATCACTTTCTAATAATATACGTACCCTGGAATAAATGCTCATCCTACGGTCTACGAGTCGACAGCAATTATATTAATGACAGCTAAAAAATCTAATTATTAATCAATCGCATTACTCAACTTCGTATAATAGGTATATTATTGTTGATTCTAATAGTATAATATTCACTAATAGTAAAGTATTAGTGGTGCTCCTTCATATTACAAAATAGGTGTAGAACTACAATTCTAATATTCCCAAGCATAGAAAGTATAAGCTTTTTATATTATTTCATGTTGAATTTAATGACATAAACGTGGCTATCACGATTCACTATAGATGGTAGACTGTTCTTCCTAGTGTGATGTTTTTTATTCAAGTAATTTATGTATTTATTACACTTGTGGCGTATAATGGAATATTATTTTTAATGTAAAATTATTAAATATTAATTTTACTAAAAAATTTTCTTCGAAAGTTATTTACTACTGCAAAGATAAAATAATTTCATTTAAATTTTGTATATAAGCTAATTCAAATGAAAAAAAACTTAAATTCAAATAATTGATGTTTTTTTTTGTTTTTTAAGTAATACTATAAATATTAAAGCCATTATTGAAAAAATTTCATAAGTTAAAAGTTATTATGTAATTAATAAGTTATAAATATTGATACCGTGTTGTCGATAATCGTTAGAATACATCTGTGTCGATAATCGTTAGAATACATCTGTGTCGATGAACGCATTCCATTTCTTTTTCTATTTTGATTTTCGAAAGTTCCGAATATTTATTATGATCTAATGAGTTATGACCAGATTTTCAAGATCAAAGTTATATGTTGTTGTAAACACTGACTTAGCATTGACGATGTTTCGGTGTACAATACAAATAACAATATAATATTCATGTCAGACACGTATATTGGGTAGCGTTTTTCCCCTGATTTTTAAGTTACCAATGAATAAAGCAAGGAACTATAAAATATTTATTTCACAAGAGAAAACAAATAACAATATTATTATATTTTTAATTATTCAATATAAAAATGACTGAGGAAAAAATGCATAAATGTGTACAAGCACTGAACAAGTATCGGTGTTAAAAATTTTAAATAATTTCAGTTGTAACCCTGATGTGTTAGTACACCTCCTCCTATCCATATTAGATTCATTGTCAAAGTATTTTCAACCAACAATTTACTTATAATAAGAAACCTTCAAACACCTAAAAATTAATATATTTAATAATACAATTATGTATGTATAGTGTATACCTATATCGATTAATATCGATATTATGCTCATTTCATTTATCATCGCTGCCTTTGATAATGCTCGTTTATTTATGATTTGGGAAATCGTATATCATTACCAAACAATTTTTTTTGGAAACCTTTATTTGCTTATTGCTTGTAGTTTTAATTTAATTATTTTTAGAGTAAAATAATGGTGACCAAACACTTGTATAAGATCAACAGCCGTGTATTTTATTATATAATATGTGATATAGAACTAGGATAATGTCTGTACAGAATAGTTGGCCCCGAAGGGTTTGGTAAGAAATTAGGACATAACCATAATATACTATATATTTTGTTTTGTTATATTTTACATTTACAGTTAAATTAATGAGAATAACATTATAATATACAATTCACTGGTGCTTAAACCTTAATAAAACAATACTTAGGAACTTATTATATCCGTGTTTGGATATATAATAATTATATTAATATAATACAATTAATACAGTGAACATAACACTCTTACTCTAATAAAAATTTATTATTCGCATTTAGGTAAGTAATAACTAATAGGTATACTTATTATTAATTACTATAGTTACTGTATAGTTATAACATGAATGTAAACTTTATACCTATAACCTATACCTTTGGTTAAAATCCCCTTTTAATTATTCACAAACCAGTTAAGTATATCAAGAACATCATCGTTCCAAATCTTATTAAAATATGTAAGTACATAAGTTGCGTATGTATTAAATTAATCGATTGAGATCATCGTAATGGTCGACAGCAGTTTGGGCTTTTGCCATACCTCTTTAGAATTATACTCGGATCGGAGCTGTCAATAATTTGACAATGACGAATGACTTATTAAGGCAGTGGTTAATCTTTTGCACTCAGACGAAAATCTTTTGTTAGTTTTCAAAAAAGTACCTTATAAAACAAAAAATCTATAAACAAACGTATTCGAACACCTTTTCATAACAAAATCTTGACCACTTTTGGGTCATCCCAAACTTCACTTAAAATTGAATGTGACATCTCTCCGTGAAACATGCATACAAATAATATACAACATACGTTAATGGTATGTATCTAGCTACGCCAAGATAAACTTGAATTGCCTACCGTAATTTATTTTTTTTAAAGATTGTTAGAACAAAATTATAAATTTAGTAGTGTATACGATATTCAAAAATTAATAAATGTATTCAGCCGATCATTTCAATGAAAAATATAAGTTATAACCAAATTTTGTAAATGTTAACTGTTTTATTTAATGTCTATAAAATATAAAACGTGCATGCAATTATCTTGAAATATATATAAGTTATATTAACTTGTACTCAAATATACAATATATGTGACAAAAAAACTATATATTATAAAAATATTATAAACCTTACACATTACGAAAAGTATTTAAAACATATTTAATCAGAACTATTTTAAGTTAAGTGTAAAAGAATATTCATTTACATAAGAATCCTGGACCTGATTAACATGAAAATAAACTATCTAAGGTCATAGTTACATAATGACTTTTACCTACTTTAATTTTTAACTCTTTTAAAAAGTCGGTAGTATGGGAAACTGTACATTAAAAAAGCTAAACAATTTTGTTTCGTACATGACCTTTGTTATATGTAGTTTGCCATTTTTGAAAATCAAAATTAAATCAGTCCAAAATTAAAATTGTTAGGTTCTTACAAATATATTATCTTTAACAATATAATCAATGATCGACATCCAGTCATGTACCATGTACGAATATAAAAATATTAATATTAAATCAAAATGATGATCGATTTATTTATTTTTAATATATTTATGAATTATAATATTGGAAACAATTCTAGTACAAAAAGGTCACCTACCTAGATTTAGAAGGTAATTTTTGCGCACCAATGTGCAGACGAAGTAAAAGAAACAAAACGATAACTTACAAAATAACCACCTGCTACTACACTAGTATACTACTAGTCTACTATTTTGTAACTCACATTAAAAAAGTGTTAAATCTAAATTATGTTAGTGCTATAGTGTAACTGTATTGATTTTAAATATGTTAATGTATCTTATTTTTATAGTAAAGGTTAGGTTAATTGTATTTAATTATTAATTGGGGGTTTTGCATTGTTTTATCAAAATAACCATTAATTAAACAATACATAATGTATTATACCCGTTTGTCATAACTCATAGCTATTTGTTTTTATTTTTCAGATGTTAGTTATAACTTTATTATAATGGTCGTAGATGAAACAGATAATTAAATTCGTACTATATTTTCTTTTGGACCTTTTTTCATATTTACACTCTATAATACCTAACACAAAATCAATAAACATGGCATGCAGCCTGTTTTAGACATTTACTGTGTGTCTTAGACATTCAAATTACCGTGCATGGCAACGACCTTTTTTTCAAATGCATATAACTTACCTGAATACAAACTTTCGACACACCACGCACGATATACCACATAAATTTATATAGTTCCGAAATCAAGACCTTAGAATAATTTAGATATATTGTAATATTGTATATGTACTTCCTTATTAGTTATTAGTCATTAATTATTTGTTACTAAATAACGGTACTAATGATTTTGATGAGTGTAAAATAATAGTATAATATTATATTCACCAGGATTTTTGAGAAATTCATTATTTTAAGTTGTGGGGAAAACTTCTATTATAAAGTGAACGGTTTAGGTGTAATGTCAGCCAAGGTACCTGCATGATAATGTGGCATCTTAATATAGCTGTGGGCTCACACTTAATAATGAGTAAAAAAAATTGTAATGTAGTTAGTAAATTAGAACAGTAGTTATTTTTTACATAATTTTTTTATTAATGCATTGTAAGACGTGATTATTATAATAATAAAATTAGAGTAGTTATCGATATTGCTCTTTATACCATTGTACACTTGTATTGTGAAACATATTATGACGAAGTTTCTTGGAAAAATTATAGTTAGGTACTTAAAATAATATTAACATTTATAAATGTTGGTTTAATTATTAAAAAATTATAGTTGGAATTAAAAAAAACGGTAATAGCTTTCACGTTATATACATGAGCGATATAATATTACAAAATATGTAACAAATAAATATGTACATTTACGATTAAATTACATTAAGATTTACTTTCATTAATTTCCTATATCTATGCGCTTTACGAGGTAATATTATTTTTAATTTCTCAGTATTAGATAAAATCACTAAAATTACACAATATTATACTCTTAGATAGTAACTACTGAGTACTCGTAAATACAACACAAACTTAAAAATGTGTTTTAAACAAAACTAGATCAATCAGGCCTATTTACCAATAACCAGTTAACTGGTAAAATATTGAATGCATTAAACAAAATTATTTAATATAAATATTAAATGTGATTAATAATTTGTAAACGACGATTATAATCATAAATGTGCACAAACGGTTAATCGTTTGTTTTGATTCGCCCCGTCACGGGATGATTAACGACTATAAACCAAATTATGCAGGCAGCGGATTGGGCCTCGTGGTGGTCAAAGATCAACCCTGGCGTGCGCATAACAGGGTGGGTCGGCGTAGAGGTGTCAATGTTTTTTATTCTAATCGGTACGCGTGGTTATAATACACGTGTCAGGCCACTGAGACGGATAGCTTTAGCAGCGGCGGATGGCGCCCACTCTGTGAGTCTGGGGAGGAGAGTGTGATATTAATAATGATTCCGTAATTTTGTTGTCGCTAATTAAAATCGTTCAAACTCGGTCGGCCGACGATACGGGTCGGGTGATTTTACCCCATAATAAAACCCCGCGACGTTGACCTTTTCACCGTCGATCGAAAAAAGACAACCGCAAGACTCTCGTCGTATGCGCATGCGTGTGATATAGGTGACTATATAATTTATGAAATAGTTGACAAAGTGTTATCTATATTTACCCGACCCACTATGACAATCACCACCGCTCTGGATGTTGCTGTCGTATATAACAATATTGCGACTATATCATAGAGTATGTATTTTCAATCGTCAAATCTGGTCGTAACAATGATAATATCAAATATCAATTGTTATAGACTAATAATATGATACGTTTCTCACCACGGCAATATCACAGCGGTTAGGTTAAGTCCGTTTAACCGTTTAAGTGATTTATTGTTACAATAGAATACAATATATTGTTACAGTCGGTCGTGGCATGACAGCTGTCTTGCAGCGCATACTCACCGCGAACGAGAGTAATAATAAAAATGTATAATTCTACTGTTGTTATTATTATGATTATTATTATTACGCGTCGTTGTTAAAAACTAAACTGCTCGCCCGGCGGAGACAACGGCGACGACGACGATTATTACATACATAATATATAGAAGCAGCGGCAGAGAGCACTTATTCGCGGGGCTAATAAACATTTATTGCTATTAGCGTAGCCTGCAGTCGCCTCCGCAGTGTAATATTACAGTAACACTATACGTATGTATATATACACTAATACCGAATACATATCAAACTTCACATCGTCTAGTCAAGTGTGCACCAAAGGTCCCGGGGAGAAAATTCGCGCCTGGCCGCGAGTAAATTATTATGTGTTCCCAACGGTGTGCTGATAAAAAAATGTGCTTCTCTTTAATCCACGTAACTGACTTTTTCACGCGGAAAACGAGTTCCTGGGGAGCGTTTACCTGCCTGCGTAAAATAGCTTTTCTCTTAAAAGTTGAGTGCATTATGGCATTTTTAAATGCAACTATTCACATCAATCTCCCGGTGTTGTTAACACCGTTTTGTGCTGGCTGCTGCAGTATAAGTATAAGTATATATTATATTGTTATGTCGATTTTTCAAAGACCATATTATTAAGCCCGCCATGAGAATAATTTAAATTTCAGCATAATATTATAATGTAGCTGGCACATATTATTATCGCATGTACTATGGTCTATGTTATATACCTGAGTTTTTTAATATTTATATTATTTCCTGTTTTTGTTTTCAAGTAAAAACAACAGTATAAGATTCGCATCAAGTAATTCCGATAGAACCTAGTAAACGGCCACAAAATTATTGGTTAAACAATCGATATTTTACCTGTAGTAATTCTTGATTATTTTTAGATAAGTATGTAAATCGATTTAAATATATAGAGGGGTATTTATAAAATTCGTGTCTCTACTATATTTTTAAGAAAATATAGTGTATTGCAATTTGAGTATACAATAACATAATATCATCTCATTAAATCATATCGATTGAAAAATACTGCCACACTATATTAATATTATACGTTATATAGTAAAAAGAATCAGAGTTCTATTTTAAATTCGAATGGCTTGTGTGTTTATACACTGCAGTACGTAGTGTATTCATATGTTGATACGAACAGTGAATTTCGAATTGTTGTTCCGCGATGTAGAGACTATTGCTGGGACCCTTACAACTGTCGACGTGTCTCTTATAATATTGAAAACCCTGTGTATGCTTATAAACATGCGTTCAAATGTCAACTATCTTATAGTAGGATTGAAGTATAAATATGCTTTCTATATAATATAATGTTAACGACGAACAGTTTGTTGTAGGTACCTTTATGGATTGTACAGCATTTTCCAATAGTGCACATTTTACTTCTGTTTGGTACTTAATATAATTCAACGGCTGCATTTGTTATTATTATTATGCTCCGTTCTTGGTAAGTTATTATCGCTGGATTAAACAGTTAATTAGTTAATTAGTTCTTCAATATTATTTATCTAATCATTAAACTTTACTTATCGAATAATTATAATATACCTAATGGACTAATTTAATGGAGTTGTAGTGTGAGTTTAAAAAATTTAGATTCAAGTTCAATACTCCTGAGACCAGAAAAGCAGATACAGTAGGTATCTATGAATCTATAATATATACTACGAATTACGATGTATATATATTTTAGTTATTTTGTCAAACAGTGAAATTAAAATTATTACGGTAGTGTTCTGAAAAATAAAATCACGTTTAAATTGTTTTCAACACAAGTTTTATGTATTTTTTTTTACCACGTGCAATTACAATTTATTCGATTTAATAATGAATTTGTCATAATATATATACGACTTTAATTTACGTATGCAAATAAACAATGTAGATTTTATTGCAAAAAATAAGCGCGAATAATAAAACAAAGTATTTATACATTATATAATGTATACCGCGCTGATCATACCCGTATCGGCGTATCCAATCAAAAGGAACCAAGTTACGTTTTTTTTTTTTATTGTTGTAGAATTGAGATTTTTACATTATATAAATCGAATTATCTTTAACGATTTTTATAATATTTGTCCATTGATTAAATAAATAAAGTAAAACATAGTTACCTATAAACGCTATACTAAAAATATATATATTATATTTATACAGTATGCACGTACAAATCACAAACAATTGAATTGTATTGCTATCCTCTGGTGAAATTCACTAAAGTTAGTTAGGCTACCTACTTCATGCGCTTAAAATTAAAGGACAAACTAAAACTGTAAACCAGCACTTTTCACCTATGGAGAATGAAAAATATATTAAATTCAATGATTTATGATTTCTTTCTTTACATAAAAAAGAATACAATCATTACAATCAAATTTAATGAAACCCACACAACTCCTGTAATATAATTTCTACATCGGTAGCCGTACTAAATGTCATTATATATTAATATAGTAATCGGTTATAGCCTCATATAGGTATTTGAAATACATTGGAATTTATTACTACACTCGATTTATGATATACACACTATTAGTTCTAAATAAGATGATCAAAAGTATACCTAGCTTATTGTTTTAGAACTACTTTTCAACTTATTATACTTAAGAAGTATGAAATTTACAAGTATAAATAAATTGTTATTTAGGTTGTTAATTATTCAGTATACTTAAGCTATCAAACAAATGAGGCACAATAGTATTTTCATTTATCTGCTATTAAATAACTTTTATTTTAAAAGGTTTTTAAAGTGATTGCACTTCAATTTGTATACATTGATATTTTATGTAATTAAAAAAGTTTTTGAATGGAAATTAATTATAATTTAAGCCATAAGTTTTAAATGTTATTATTTTTAATTTTAGTATTTAGCATAAGGATGAAATTTTGAATAAAGAAAACTTTTAATTAGAAAAATCCCTAAAACAAAGTTCTTACTCTTTACAGATAATTTGAAATATTAAATACCTGACTTGATGACATAATCTTGAGTTTTCAATATAATTAAAATGCTTAATAAACCACGTTTACTGTGTAATAGTAATAATAACTACGTATGCACGGGAGACCAATTACAAATAATAGGTTTATCGTGTAGCCTAGCTCATTCTAAGTGTTATATTCTTAAACATGGGTATTCATATACCGCAGTCTGAAAATAAACGAGTTAAAAGTAAATGTTAAGTTAATAGTTAGGTTAATTTGAACTTTTTATCTTAACTTTTTTAAATTGAATTTTCATTAATTTATTTTATTACTTAACTGATTTGTATAAATATAAATTTAATAAATAACTAGCTACTCTTCGTCAAATCCATGTTACGTTGATTTATAAATAATTCATTGCATAAACATTTACTGTTTGCTTTCTGAAATCTGGTTATTTATAAGTTAAAAAAAAATAGTAACTTAATTTAATAAGTATTAACTTAATAACTTTAAAAAACTTAGTTAAAAAAAAAGAATAACTATTAACTTAAGATTTTTCAAAATGTTTCCTTCCAACTTACTTAGCTCAATTCAAAATTATTATCAACTCGCCCTTATTTGCATATACCTACCCATTAAATTAGATATAAATTGTATTAGTAAATTGTTAAATGTAGAATTATTAAAATTATTTTGATTTCATAGATACATTGTGTATAATTTGATATATTACTAGGTACACTATTGAAAACACTATACATTTTTAGGAAAATGATGCTAGAAAAAAATCTCTGTACGTTTATGATGTTAGTTTGTAAGTCTTATAAGTTATCACCAGACAAATCTAAATATTTTTATTAATTATTAAGATATTATGTGTTTTCTCTCTATAAGTTGTAACAAATACAATATGTATAGCCTTTGAATTTCTGAAGCTGTTGTAATATACCTACGAATGATTAGTTTACTCTTATTTGCGATGTATCCCTAGAGAAAGCTTAGTTACATAGTGCGTTTTAATCAAATTAATAGCATTTATGTCACAATACTCTCTATATAATCTATATTATTATGGTAGTTAAATTTTTTTTATGAAGTTTAGTAAATTACATTGAGTATAATCTCTTAAAAAATATCATTATTTATTTATTTATTTATTTATTTATTAATCAACTTATAATATACATGTCTAATATTACTACAGATTTCATATTCACGTTGATATCTACTCCCTATAACTGGGTATAAGCAAAACTTGTGGCGGTAATAGGGATCACATAGTTATTATTACATTTAAACACGTAAAACAGTACATCATTTATTTATTTTTCTAACATAATAATAATGACTACAACAATAAGGCGTACAATTTGTAATAATGAGACACTAGTCAAACGATCGCATGTAAAATACATTGTTTATCATTAACTTAAGCTTATTTATATTATCAATATGTTTAATATCAGTAGGCAGTTGATTAAATAATTGTATACCCCTATTAATCAAATAAATTGCCATCCACGTGATATTTGCTTTAACTAATCGTATATTAGGTAGTAGGTACCACTATTATCTCCTATTATATGTGTTATGGTATTTATATTCAGTTTTATTCATGAACACTTAGTGGTTGATAATTTATCAAACAATTTCACTCATGTAAATATTATTATTATTATTATATTTTAATAAATAAATCATTAGTACTATAATTTTGATTAATATAATCATTTTTTATTTGGTACTCTTATAAAAATTCCATGCGTTTAATGGTTCCAATACATTTTTATAAGATATACATAGTCATCATAATATTTAATTTTCTTAAATTAAACAATAGTTATTTTCGTACCAAAATTGGGTGGATATTGATTTCAAGCCATTATGATAATGGGTACCTATACATAATACCTATAAACAGTATAAACAACACATCAGGCAATTAAGGGAATTTTAGGAGAATTTACTAAGTGTAATACGGTAGCAAATGTTTATAGAGCAGTTAACTATAAGGGGAATTTATTATTTCATTTTTTTTGGGGAGTTTACATGTGCCCAAACACATCGTCATTCGTCATAGTTCCAACTCGAATCGAAAAAACTGTACCGTTCATTTGAATGATATACAATCATAGATAATTTAAATCTTATTGAACAAATCAACCTGTAGAAACAATTAGCGGTTACTCCGCACAAAACAAAAAAAAAAATGGACTCAATCAGGCTATCGGTAAAGACACTGCCCAAGTTATCGAAGTGTTATTGCAGGATAACGATGATGAACGGGGAAACCCGGAAAATGGATTGACGAAGAGGGCCTAACGCTGTCGAAGGGGCCAAGCCAATTACGGGTAACAAAACTACAACGGAATATTGCTGAGCGTTTAAACGACGAAGCAGACTTGAAACTGACGCGAAGCAGATGCCCGCCGTGATGGTCGAGACGAATATGCAGACAGATTTCAGTATGTTGTGTCGTATACTAAAAACAGCCATTAACAAAATATTAAATATTAGTACACTTAGTAGGGGTATTTATTTATTTTGTACAGGAGGAATTAGATTTAAATGATGTAAGAAATTAGTATAGATAACAGACCGACAAAATTGTGTGCGGGTGTTAAAAAAAGTTTGTTGTTTACCGAAATTATTCTACTTCTTTATGTGTCCGATTTTGTGTTAACATTTATTGTATTAATTTAATCTATTCCGTGATTATTATTATTATCGTTTAGATTAAAGGAATATAGCCATATAGGTAAATATTACAAGATCTACTATACAAGATTCACCCTAAGCTATTCTGTGGTCGTCTGAATTTTGGTAAACGAATATGAAATGGGTACTTACGCTGCCAGGCTGCTCTCTGGGTTATTCATTGCTCGTTATATTGTGGTCGTCTATAGTTCGGATATTGTAGGCGTGCGGCTTTATTCAAGTTGTTTATATTAACCATCGTTGGTTAGATTGAAATTCCAGGCTACATATTTAATAAGAAACATGTATGTAGATACAGGAATGAATTATATTCGTATACGATAAATGGAAATCGGAACTACAACGAAATCGCTGCATATTTTGACGACGAATCGTGAGTGATGTACCGGTGACAGGGCCACTCAGAACCTATGGGTTTCCGATCCATAAATTAGTAATGACGGGTCCGTCGATAATAAGGTATAATGAATAACAATTGACCATAATATGAATAATATGTTGTATTACATTTAGAATTTTACTCGCCATAAATGCCGACATATTTTAGCCCGGACTGAACTTAAGTTTAGCTAAATAAGTCAATTTTGAAAAAAAATTTCTTACTCAGTCACTCAAGTACCTATTTTATATAACACTGCATTTATATATCTTAAGTGGTTTACCTACTTTCAATTTATTATTATAAACTGTGCAGCATTCAGCTTTTTAAAATATCATTATATTATATAATTGTATACTTGCAATTCTTTAAAAAATATTAATATACACGTCAATACGTCAAAGCTATTAATTTATAGACGTTTCATAAACACTGGTCTGACTTTAGTACAATACTTACTTGTTTATAATATTCCGTTTTAGATCATCACTCATAAGTTTTAAGCGGGTAAGCGCACTCGACATTTTAGGATTATTTAAAAATTTCAAGTATGTTTATTGTATATGTCAAAATACGAAAACTGTAAAAAAAAATGTTTGGGTATAGCACATCAGACTATTTAAACATTATTAATCGAACCATCGAGGATTAATATGCACATTAACCGTTTGGTATCAATATTTATATTTTTACTGATTGTAAAATATTTATTTGTGCACACAAAATGCAGGCCGCTTGAAGCAGTGAATTGATTGAAACTCTACAGTTTCTGTATCATGTGCAGAAAACACTCTAGATACATTAAAACAGTCCTTAAAATGATATTTCTACTTAACGAAAAATTATAGTATGTAATATCATTGATATTAATATCTATGATCAAAGGTAATACTTATACCTACATAATATTTTAAACAGTGACCGTCTTGTCATTATCCATGTATTATATCCAAATACAAGTTTCCGGTGTTGGTATTTTTCGGCCATTCGACGGTCTCATTGCATTTTTCTATGGTTTACTTTTGACAATTCAGGGTCACTGTGAAAGGTGCTAGCTGGTTTCTCCGATTGTATCAGTCGGTTCTCACTCCTCAAGGGTCAAGGTTTATTTTCTAATTTTGTAAAATCTGTGTCGGTAGCAGCGTCGATGCAGGTGGTACGCGTTCAAATCAGGGCGAGAACTGAAAAAGCGAGTCCAACTATATGCCTACATTTTTGTTTTTGGTATAATAAATTGTAATTATTTTTATTGTTACTGAGTTCACATGTACTTTTTTTTGTTATTACATTTTTAATATAAGTAGATATATATGTTTTAGGGCTGCAGGATACAACTTTTTTTCTGACCGACTTTGCGTGGCCTGTATTGCATTAGGTACTGTACAAAAAAAAACCTGATCTTCAAAATTATAATACAATTGTCTTTTTTGTAAGATTGCGCCTAACATCTATTTATGATTAATATAACCACGAAACCAAACCAACCTCAATGTTACATTTATTTTTAAAATCATATTTAATATTTATTAATATATAATTCAATGTTTTGTATCCAGCTGGAAAAATATCAAGTAACACGCCACGTTTGTACATAATTTTTTTTATTTCGTGCATGTTTCATTTGACAGTTGAGTACAGTCTATCGAAGTAAAAACTTTCTATATTTGTTGGATTATTTGTATTATAAACTTAAATATCATATATAGTCGTCGTGTACTCGTGTAGAATTCTATAGATAAATTACGTTATTGAAGCTTATGTATGGGTAATTATTTTTATTATCATATAATTTCGTTCAGCACCTCAAAGAGTAGATAGATACTAGTGTAGTTCTACGCGTTTACATTATGTTTGTCACAAACAAGTATAACAACCTAATGATTACTTACCTACAAAATACATGTGTTCAGATAACAGAATTATATTACCTGATATTTTGTCAGATAAATATTTTTTTACTAGATAAATTAGAGAAAACTTAGAAACTAGATAATGCTCAACGCTGTAAGGAACCGTTATTACACTTGTTGTGGATTCGTAGGCAGCTACAGCATACATACCTACTTAGGTATTATGCTTGTATATTTAAAAGATACATTTCCTGTCTATTGTGAAATTTACAAAAACGTGTAATATTTTGACTGACCTAACCTCGTATTTGATCTGTTTGTGGCTCATCAATATTATAAAATTAATATTTATTATAACTAATTATATACCCATATAGGTCCATATTTTATTTTATAGTCTCCTTCTTTTTCATTAATAGATGACTAAATCTGTGTATAAAGTGCGATGGCCTTGTCCACCTATTCCAGAAACTCACAATACATAAGAACACCCTTACATCTGTCCGGAACTATCTGTGTGTGGGTGGCAGCATATAGAAATGGAATCGCGTTCACCACTCATATACCCATAACTATACGTGATAATAAGGTGCGTTACACTGGCACCACGAAGTGACAAGTAACAAAAGTAATATTATTATTAAACGTGACTATATGCGCGTAAAACGACTATCAGTCTTGCACGCGATTTTAGTGGCTGGAGGGTGCCGTGATTTTCCAGGAATTCGGGACCGACGACAGATTAACGAATAACAATAATCCGGACGGCATATATATATATATATATAGAGAGAGAGAGAAAGAGAGAGAGAGAGCAAAAGCGGCTGCTGTTGCTGTTGTGGTGGTGATTAATAGCCTGCGAACGTTTAACAATGAGCTCCTCTGTTTAACAGTGTCGACGTCGCTGTCGCCTTTGTCAAAACCGTTCGCCCGGCAGAAACGCCACCAGACCCGGCGCTTACGGCAATGTCCTGTTATATCATTACCACGTATATATTTTAATATAGTATTAGGCTCGTATAATAGCGCGTAGTATTAGCTGTGTGTATACTGTTTATATACAAATTTATACGTAGTAGTCGTGTTGGTTTCGAGCTAGTGTGTGTACAATAGGTATCTACCGGCATAATGGTATCATAGTGGTGGTATATAGGTGGTAGTCGTGTCACGGTAATAATCAAATGTACACAAATGGCAATGATCAAAAACGGTCGGCCGTGTATATAATATGTATCTGGGTTCGTACTCAAGACTGTTGCTGCGACTAGGGATTATACTAACGAGTGTAAGCCTATAATAAGCACAGTGCTTCTATTATATTTTAAATACCTATTGCAGAGTGAGACTCAGCACTCACAATGTTGAGTTCAACTAGCTTTGGGTGAGGATTAATTTTTAACAGCTGACCTTGTGGTTTGTACAGTGCATGTGACCACGTCCCATTGAATCGTCAAAGTTTTTAATCGAGCATTTATAAAATAGGTACCACATATACCACTATATATTTTTAATCTAATTTTAATTGCCTACATCAGTTTACTATAAAACTAATCATATAATTCATATAATCATAAGTCTAAAGTTAGAATTTAAAACAAAGGATATGGATTTTAAAAACGTTCAAAGGGTATAAAAATAAACATAAAGCATTTTTATGTATATTAAACATGATACAGTTAAACCAAATCATTAATTAAATATATAAAACCGGACTAACATCACGATAATTACTATTACTATCTACCCCACTAATTTTATTTCATAATAAATTGCTCACAAAAACGTGATTGAAAAAAATTGCTTCTAACACGCCAATTTAAGTCTACAGTAATAGGGTCTAGAAGACCATTAATGTATAATATACTTTAATACATTATATTTTAGACTATGAGTAGAGCTATGAATGTATTCGTTTTACTACAATGTGTTTTATTTTGTTGTGTCTGAACTCTGAATACATGATTTATAGTTACCAAAAAAATACATAGATCTTCAACACCGAGGGTGGTTTCTGGTAGATATTTGGATCTAATTGGTACTTCGGGGGAATGAAACCCTATTTACTATATTATAAAGTAAAATTAAAAAAAAATATGAGATATTTGTCTGAGCTATTTATAGATATTTCAAATTTTCAACTTGTCTTAATTTTTTTCTATAAATGGATTGATGAACATTTTATATAGCTTGATCTAACAGCTTGAAAAATTATTTAATTTGTTTTACTGGAATTAAGTTGACTGCTGTGTTTATATTTTCATTAATTTGCTATGTTGAAATTCGTCAAAATTATTTTGTAGTAACAAATGCATAGAATTTTTGATTTTATTAGATAAGGCTTGAAAATGTAATAAAAATTTCATCATACAATTTCCTAACTGCATACCAAAAATATTAAAAATATATATTATGGACAATCTTTGTTTTATTGACATATCGAGCATTTTACGAATTTTAATGATTAATAACGATGTTAGTTTTGTAGAAAGTTAAATAATTAAAGGACTTTTTGTGATTCAGATAATAATCTACTGTTCACAATTTAACTTTCAAAATATCTGGAATAATACATAACTCTATAAGCTATTTATACCATGGATATATTCACACTGCTCTACGATACATCCTTATTGACTTATTTAAGTTTTTTATCACAGACCTTATATTATTAGATAAAAACTGTGTATTGTTAATACCATTAAGAACGGCGTAACAACATATCGCATTGATGTAGTTTATCTCTTTATGAAAAAATACAATTATCTACATATCTATATATCTTACCCTGTTACCCCGCACTACATTTCCTACGAGCAATCGAGTAATCAAAAAGCGTTCTCTTTGTTGTCACGCTTTCCATACACTGCTTGTCTAGTAGCACAAGGACTATGTTTATTTTAAAACAAATATAATATGTGGATTATTTTTGCAAAAAAATATTTCAACCTAACAAGGAAAATAAATTAATAATAATATTTTAAACATTAAACATAATAATTATAATCAAAATATATCCTGATGACAGTGCGTCTCTGTTTACAATTATTTTTCGTGTAGGCAGAATTATTTAGTCTATTTGAATTTAAGCTTAACACACCCATTACAGTGACTTACACTCAAGTATTCAACACCTACTTTAAAGCTGCAAAGTGACTTCTTCGGTTTTTTTTTATTCTAGTTGCATTTTATTTATTTTTGATTTGGTATAATATACCAGTGTTCACACCAATATATTATAGTATGTCATTCAGATGGTAAAAAAATGATTTTCATTTGGATGAAAGCAAAAAATATATATATATGTACTTATATAAAATCAAAGCTCTCCTGAAGTTGGTCTTACACTATAGAATATAATAAATTTCAAATACGTCGATAAAAACCAATCCTTATATAAACCACCATAATATACGATGACATTCAATACCTGCCTATATAGTGTTTGTGACCCTATGATGAATAGACAATATAAAAAAAAAAATGACATTATTGAGAGTGTGAACTAGGGATAATACTGTCCATTAATAACAAGCTTTGAAAAGTAATTGCGAGGAAAGAACTAACTTTTAAAGTTGTTATAGTTAATGAATTTCAATGGCTAGACTATAGAGATAAGACAATCGGGGTGGTAGCCGGTAGGTAACCTCTCTGAGTGAACATTGTCATTGCAGGATAAGTCACTGTAATGAATGGGTGAAATGCTGAAATTTGAGTTCAATGCACCAAATCTTTACATACAAAAAACGTATCTGTCAGTCTATATATTACTAAGTATTGTATTAACCGTCATCGGTCACATATTTTTTTTTTAATTTGGTTGCTATAAAGGGATAAACATTTTCAACAATACGAAATGATTTTAAATTATCATTTTAAAATGCTATTCTGTAACTTAATAACCTAATGAACAATGAAATTTTTTTAATTTTTAAATATACTTTAACACCATATTTTAAAATTCTTGAGATTTTTCGTACTACTTAAGGAGTGCCCTAGGGAGATACAAACTTGGCTATCGTGATTTCAAAATCGTAGTCATTAATATAAATAAATTGTGAGAATGGTCAAGTACCCAAGTATAATGAATATTAAATCCAATTTTACGTATATTATCTTATATTTATTTAAAACCAGTTTTGAGGACTATTATTCTTAATATAAACGTTTTAATAACTAAGAAACTACTAATTCGAATTTTGAATGTTGTGCATCAATAATATATAAATTAATTTAATAATTTCAATAAAATATATTGACTAGTTAATTTTGGTATAACTGAGGGGTCCTCATTTGAAAAACAGAAGTTTGTATCACCACATAACATTCCTTAAGTAGTACAGAAAAATTAAAAATTGAAAATATGGTCTTTAAGAAAGTTTAAAAATTCCAAAAATCAGAATTTGAATAAATTCATTATTAGAGGAAAAAAATAGTGGTTATCATGCTTGGTGAATCAATATACTCTGTACATATTATATATATAATGCATGTATTTTATTTACCTTATATATAATATTATTAAATTACAAATTGTTTTATAAATAAATATTTTAAAAAAAAGATTTTTATTTTTCTATAAATTAATTGTCATGATTAAATTACAGTGTGATCCTGATGAGCTAATCGAAGTTAAGAACTCATCTTACAGTTAATGACTTTGAACCACATGTTTATAAATATACTTTGGAGATTAAATCCTCAGCTCAGAATCTTATATTAAACATAATAATAAAATGATTAAATGTATTTTTAGTAAATATAATAATATTTAACGGAATACAATAATTTTAGATCTAAGTTAAATTTAAAGAAAACCGGTCAACAATAGTACTAACATTTCCAAGCTTTTTTATTTTCAGTAAGAAAACGTTTTTACTTAGAATGCAATCTGCAGTGAACTGTTCTCTATAATTAAGTGCAATGGTACAATTATTCAAATTTTTCTTGTTTTTAAAATACAACTTTATTGATGAAGGAGCACTTAAAACCTTAAGTTTCGTACATTTTTTTATCAATGTTCATGTTGTTTTTATTTTATTTTTATGCACACTGTAATTCTGATATAGCTTGCGCTGAATTTCGCGTGACTTGAAACCCATGTGGATGACCTGCAGGCAATGAAAAGTAATAGGCAAGTAATGCCTTCATTGTCCATTTTGCAGTGTAATCGATGTCGGCCATCTCGCCCTAAAGTTCATTTTTTATTTTTATTATTATAATATATATCCGATAACACGAATACATTACTTTTGGAATTCTATACATATAAAAAAAAGTTCCACGCACAAAAGCTCGTCACGAACGGAGGATTTTATACGGGTGACTGTGCACTTTGATAAAAATATAATATAGACCTTTTTTGATTGAATTATTCTCCCAACTGCTAAGCCAATTCAATTTTTAAAATTTAACATCCAGATTTAATTTGATGTACTGATAAAAAAAATTTAGCGTCAATTATAATATCATGTCTACAACGGGTAGTAATTATTATCAAATAAATAGCATAACATTTTATTCCCTATCGATTATTGTTTGTAGAAATAAACTGAGAGTTTAAATATAAAATGGTTTACTGTACACTTTATAAGTTAAAAATTGTTCAGTAAAACGTTACTTATTTAAACACAAATTTGGTCAGTTTACGAATGATAGAAAAAGCTTTGACTAAAAAATTAAAACATCGGTCGCCGTTATTTGATTTATAATTTATAAAGTGATTATTTTTAGAGTTTACTGAGTAATGCCTATAATAATAAATACAAAATTGAATAAAAAATAAGAAATTGTATTCTTCAGTTTTAAATGTTTTTAATTTTCAATTTTCTTAAAACCCTTGTGAAGAATTAATAATTACAAATAATCTACATATACAATATTAAAAATAAAATACTTGTATAATAACTTGTAACTTATTATTTTGATTTCGATAACAAATGCATTTCATCACATTTTTGTTCTCAGTAGTTAACCATCTAAGTATATGTTAATTAATTACTTCTGCTCAAGAAGAAGAAGAAGAAGAAGAAGAAGAAGAAGAAGAAGAAGAAGAAGAAGAAGAAGAAGAAGAAGAAGAAGAAGAAGAAGAAGAAATATATGATAAATTACATTGGATTGCAGCGAATTTTCGTACTAGGTACGCGTGTATTAAATTAAGTTGGAATACTATATATCGGGTGATAGATGATGACAAAGTCTTTTAGGTAAATATAAGTCTCGGT
>NW_019104072.1:151998-163939 GCF_001856785.1 Myzus persicae | reverse complement strand
TTAAAAATTTAAAACAAAGATTTTCATAAATAATTCACACTGTTACAGAAAATTTAAAAATATATATAAGCACAGTTTTAATTTTTATAGACATTTTAAGTTCATATTAATTGAACGAAAATTAAATATTTAAACGAAGAATGATGATATTAGTCATTTTATTGTATTTTGAAATAGTTATTCGTTGATAGCTGACACTTTTTTAAAGTAAATTATTAAATTGTATGCACACAATGACTTTTCAAATGTAATTTTTTCTTAGTACCTATATACTTATACCTATACCTTTATATCTGGTTATGGCCGGTTTGAGTCCTTTTGTTGTATGTTGTGTCATTTCTTTTTGTGGCACGAGTGGATCTATACTTTTACATAATGATTCAGCTTTATTCATTTATAAATTATAATTGTATAATTATATACATACATTTAATTAAACAACATTTTTAATTAAAACCACATTTTGTTTCATATGTTCATAAAACACTGAATTTTAATTCTAATCATGTATAACCTATAAAGGATTTTGTCAAAAAATTATAAATAAGCCAACAATAATGTATTTTTTTTTATAAATAATATTGAGATTTTTAGATAAAATCTGTTCAGATCTTATGAGACCGTAAAATTAATTTAATCTTCATTTGGATGTAAAAATATGTTTAGTTATTTATTTATTTATAAATTAATCATCTTTTGGATTATTTAAATGTTTAGCTAAATCTAAATTCTTATTTAAAATGTAAAATACATTTCTAATGTACTCGTCAAAATCAGTTGTGTAGTATTTGGCGACCAAACCCTCCCATCCCTTCAATCACGGCCGCGTTTATGCTACCTACATCGCAAAACTCGCGGGAATGCTGAAATCGAATAAAACACCCCTGAAAATAAACCCATTTACCTTTGTCCCAAATTTCCCATTTAACCAATACCTCGTAGTTTTTTTAATGATCAGTCAGTAATACAAATTTAAACTTTGAAGTTCTCCCCTTTTGAACAATCTTAATATTCATCTGAAGGGCTCAAATTTTACAATATTCTAAGCTATAACTATGTTTAAATTTTAAGTCCATCTCAAGTGGAAGTAAAAAAAAATACAATTATATTGTAAAATATGTTGTATTAAGTATTAAATAAGTTTAATAGATACATGTTAAAACATTTACTATCGCTGGACCAAAAGAAAGGATCAAATATTTATTTTGAAAATACTTTTTAGTAAGTTCTAATATGAAAACCTTTTCCTTGATATAAGCTTCATTTGTATTGGTTTTATAATGCGATAAAAATAAATAAATAAATAATTGAAACAATTGAGTAAATATATCTATTTTATGATTTTCAGATTAGGAGAGTATTTTAAAATGGATCATTCATCAGGGGTCAAGGATCTATGCGCAGCAGGGGAAGATTGCGAGTTAAGCGGTAAAACTAAATTCTACGTGGACGTGGCAACACATCCAAATACAGATGTCAATTTAGAATTTCGAGCTTTACCATTTCAATGTATTCTAAACCAAGTTGTTCCACCCACGTTCATTAGATTTGGAGACATAATGAGTCTTGCAGGAACGGACAACAGTAAATTCTTAATTATAAACATAGTTAACAATAAATATTTTGAAGTTCATTAATTAATTTTATTTTCTGTTTTTAGCACGCAATTATTTTGGTGCCGAATTTTATTTGTCTTTATTGGATCTTCAACTAATTTGCCAACCAAACAAAGGTCCAAATTATAGGAATCAGGCCTACCAGTTGCAGATCCGTATTGGAGAACAACTACCAGGGATGAGAGAAATGTCAGAAGTATTACCACAACCAATAATAATGTGTATTAACAATAAACTAATACCCACAGTCCACATACAAAGCCCTTTAAATGTTAATCCAATTGAATATTTGCACTTAAATACTGTTAATGGTAATGCTATCAGAGGTATTTGGCCACAGTGTGATAGGTTATTTTATATGGTGGTATATTTGGTGAAAATAATTACTGTCGACGATTTTGTGAATTATATTAAATTAGACAATAATCGATATTTTTCGGCATTAAATACAAAGCATACAGCCATGAAATTGTTGGAAAATTCCAGTAAAGATGTAAGTTTGGGGGCCTTTAAGTTAACTCTGTTGTGTCCAATAAATAAATTAAGAATGACATTGCCTGCCAAATCTGTCAATTGTAATCACTTACAATGTTTCGACCTGCAAGCTTTCATTTCTTCGAATAAGATAGAACCTACATGGATGTGCCCTATATGCATGAATCCCTGTTCCTTAGCCGATTTGAAAATAGACTCGTTCCTTTCGTTCATTATCAATAGTATAAACGTACCTAAGACTTGCGAGGAAATAGAACTATATGCGAATGGTAAATGGAAAGCATGTAGTTTGGACAATGATAGTTGTGAAGGTGTTTTTGGTACATCTACCTGCCATTCAAAACTTGTTTTTGAAATTGATTTGGGTAGCTCAGATGATGAAGATCTCGGAAATATTGAAAAAAAAGTAAAACCGATAGAAAATGTTAGAAATTCCAATGATTTAAAACGAAACATTTGCATTGATCCCATAACGTCCACCGGGGAGAGTGACACTGACGAAAAACCGCCACTAATCAAAGCTATAAAAAAAGAAGTTCCTGATACTTAAAATAGATATACGATATGCCATTTTAAACATAGTACAAATTAAGTTAAATTTGTTTACAATTACATAAGTTTCAAATATTTAAGTGTTTTTTTATTTTAAATCTAGAATTTACAACTTTTTTATTTATTGTTAAGCATTTAAATCAAAATAATAATAGTAAATATATTTTAATTATTAAGTTGGATTTACTACATCTATTAGGTTCAATTCAATAACTAAATTCTGATATTATATTTTATTATATTCTGTGTTAAATTATTTTAATTATTATTATTATCATTATTTTGAATTAAATTTATAACTTTATGCTCTTAGTTCTTGCATTGTTCTAATAATATACTGCACAAGTATGTTTTATTATGTCACATTTAGTAGCCCATTGTAATATGTGGAAATGATATTTAGGTAAAACAAGAAATAAATTCAATGCGCAGCCCGATTTAATTTATCAAGAACTGATGTGTTTAATTAAGAAATATTTTATTACACTAATGTAAAAATGATTAGAACCATAGAAAATACATTCCTTAGTGTAGCTAAACTTTTCTATCTTTTAATTATCGAAGTAATGTGCAAGCTCTGTGGAGGGAATGCGTAAGCAGTTCAGGCAGCTTCTTCTATACTATGGAGAAAAGAATTGCGTTTAATAAATTGTTTCGTACAAAAACCAATATTAATTTTGATGTCTATAACTTACTAAATCTAAAATTTCATTTTTAACAAATTGTATGTAATATGTATAATTATTTATTACAATAATAAAGATACTAATTTTAAGCGAAGTCCATGCCAAAACCAAAAAAAAAAATTTATTAGACTGCAGAAGTTTCTTTTCAAAGTTAATTAGGAAAAGAAGACCTTTATAATATTGATTTTAATCATCGTAACTAATATACAAAGTATGAGTTTAAATTGATTCCGAAATTATAATTTATATAAAGAATGTGTAAAATATATATTAATACATTTATGAGAATCTGTATCTAAATGTTATTATTTTTTTTTTAATCTGTATGACTTTATTTTTAAGTGTTTTTTTCTCATTTAAATAAATTAATTAGAATTTGACATTGTTTTCTTTTCTTATTTGTTTAGTTACTTTTTATTAAGGTTTATCTTCACTGTATGATATTTTTTGATTATTTTAAATAGGATATGTAGTTACATATTTAAACTTTTCCATTTAAACTAGGACACTTAATGTTTCAAAATCAATGTTTTGTCTCCTCCACAAGGCATAGTTTCCAGACGAATATTCACTAATTTTTAAAAAATATGCATGAAACATAAAAATTTAACTTTTGTTTTTATTTTGTCATTATAATTTTTTATTAGTTATAATTTCAATACTAGGATTGTTACATATTGATATGAGTATATGACTTATTATGCTTGACTAGTCTTGATCTTTGTCGTATACAAGATCCATAAAAGCAATATGCTTAGAATAGATTGTTTCTACTTAAAAATATATATTTTACCTTTAGGGTAGTTATTGCATGGTACAATCAATGATTTTTTTAGATTTTCAAACTTAAAATCCTATTGTTTAGTGCCAAGCAAGTTTTATATACAGTAAAGGAGCGTTCCACGTCTGACAAATTTATTGAGGCAAATTTGAAATACGTCATGTCGTTACTGGTTAAATAATCTGGTATATGAAAATCTACGTTCTCTTTTTCGCCAGTTAATATTTTTGAAATATTACACATTTGAAATCTTTTGTTTTTGTTGAGAACTATTTGTAATTTTTTATTAAAAGCAGTTCCAGCTGTACCTGTTAATTGACTATAGGTACTTTGTCAAAATATCTTGTACAATTTCAATAGCTTCAGATGGAGAATATCTTTTTTTGTAGATGCGTTATAGCTATAGAAAGACACGAGCAATTTGAATGTATGTAAGCCAAATTTTCTTTCATTTGATAAGATTTCAATTCTTTTTGAGCATTTTTGATAGAAAGTGCATTATTTTCATCAAAACATTGGAAAATTTGCCTTACAGTTTAGAAGTTTTCACTATAATATATTGCGGCAGAAACCCACATACCCCAACTTGTCAAAATAGGTTAATTAAATATCTGAGTAAAAATAGAACAGTTTCCATTTAACTATACAATCATAGTTTGTACCAATACATTTAATATTTTAATTTCAATTTTAAACAGATTGACCGAAAAATGTAAATATTACGAAAGAAGCATTTATACAAAAAAAATCATGAAAACATGCATTTATATGCAATAACTCTTGAAATATGCAAAAATATGCAAAATAAGATTTGGTATTTGAACTATAAATAAGTCAAAATAAATTTTGGCCGATTCCATTTTATTATACAGTATAGAAAAAAAAACGTGCAAATGCATTAAATTCACAGCCCTGCTCATAACCATTCTTGCATTGTTTCTGAGTATGTAATATACCGTGTTATAAGTGTAAGGAGGAGCTTAACTGCATCCTCTACACTTTGAGGTAGGGACCGCATGTCCATATAGTATGAATTAATAAAAAAAATTCATTAGAATTAATGAGAAAAACACACCAAACGTAATTAAGTACGAGACAGACGAGCCGACCAGAACGAAATGTCTGCAGAACAGTATACTTTTATAAAAAGGTTATATAAAAGTAACACCAATTATATAAAATATAATAAAAAATATTTTAATTTATAACAATTTATAACAACTTATTTTGTCTTTGCCGTTTCAACTATGGCAACAAACTACGGGAGTGGGCCGACAATTTATAAATATTTATCGTTCAGAACCGTGTCCTTGGAAAGTTAAAGAAAAAGAAAACCATGATCGAAACAAAAAATATGGCACCTATTCAAAATTAATTTTAAAATAACGTGAAATAGAACCTGACCCAAATAAAGAATCAGTCATAAAAAAATTAACCATTTGTGTTCTACATACAAAAAAAATTTTAAAAAGTATTGGTGTCAAAATCTGGATAAAGCTCAGAAGATATGTATGAACAATGAACATTTATGTTACACAATATGTTATGGTATTTCCCGTGAATGACATTTTTAAATGATCAAGATGTACGCTCCAATTTGGACACTGACAATGATGAGGTTTAAAAATTAAATAAATAAGTTTTTACCCCAAATAATTTTGTATGACTTCTCTAATCAAATTCGATACAAAATGCCCAACCTGTATTATAAAAAGATATATTTCTAATCAACTGATAATTAATACCAATACAATAATAATATTATACTTATTATTGTTTGTTATACTATTATTATTATCCTAATCATATTTTCTGTTTTCTCGACACTGTATGTATTTAATAGTTAAAAGTAGATAAACATAAATGTTCAGAATTTTAAGCATACAAGTATAAAATAAATGTACTAATGTACCTAATCAAATAATTATTTTCTTAGAAATTTTTCATTTTCAATTTAACGAGAATGGTCGTGCAACAATAATTATGTGTTTTTCTACGAATGTTTACAAAATACCTATGAATACTAATATTTATATAGTTATTTATAACTCCACCTCACCACCACAAACAAAAGTTTAATTAATTAATTATGAATTTTGTTACAAATTTCGTTTGTCTTCTTCTTTTATTTTTGAATGCTCTCTAAAATGTTGTGTCATAAATATAACTTTGATTTAAAAACAATAGAAATAACAATCGTATAATTTAACACAACGATGATTCTAAGATATTTTATTATTTAACTTTATATTCTATTTTACTGTTTTTCAATGGTAAATTGAATGGTTAATTTGCCGATACTATTTTTTTAAGTAAATTCTTCTTCTCTAAAAAAATTACAATTGAATTGCATAATGATTATGATTTATAAAACATGTACAAATCAAATAAAGTAATTTTGCCTTGTGACTTCTTTCTTTATTAAAATAGCTTATAACTTCTTATCTGATCATTTTTAGTGTTTTGGTTATATTTCCTGGATTTTTCGCATCTTAAGGACCCTGGCAGAATTCCTGGAGTATATCCTTCTAAGGTGGTTCCATTATCTATTTGTTCACGATAAAAACAATTGATGGTGCATATAAGTTCGGTACTTTTATTTTAAAGTAATTATGCAACCCACAAGATGCCATGACAGTTGACTCAATTTTTTTTGGATGTTAATTAATGTTTGTGTGAAAAATTCTAAATCGAGTATCCAAAATTCCAAAAGCATTCTCTACGATTCGTCTAGCTCGTGATACTCGATAGTTGTACATTTTTTTCTCAGAAGACGTTAAATCGGCTTGTCTGAACGGTTGCTTTATGTCTTATCTAAACGGAAATGCGTCATCGGCAACAAAAACTTAAGGTAAATGTCTTGAAATGGCTAGGCCACCACTGACAACACCAGTCTCGCATCATCTGTCCGTTTTCCAGTCCATGATCCTGATCTTCGAGAGAACCGGGGAGTCGATCGTTCCCCCGGTGGTGAGCTCGTCCGTGACCGCTTATTCGACCGATCTCGAAGGGCATTTATTTCGTGGTTACCATGCATGTCTGCAGCGCGTGCCCCTATCCGTAACCCGAGGACGCGCCCGATTGCATGGATCAATGATCATGCCGACGGGAATGAAAGTAGAAACTTGGACGGTCTTTTGTGGTACTCAGGGTGTTCAATTTTGCCGCCGTTATTACTACGCCCTGCGCAACTGGTCCGCGATACAGCCGGCGACTCATAACTGTCTCCGTCCTGTGCTCAAATCGAGCAGACCGTGCGTTGCGTCACGTCCGACCGGTTTTTGCTCTCCAATGGTTCCATCGCGACAACTTCGTGACGTGTTAGAAGTCCGCGCCTTTATATAGTATATTCGTTTCGCACGTCGTGTTTATTCGACCAGCGTATTTGTGTTTCACCATCGACGTCGTACCGCCTATCGTCAAATCGTTGCCTTCTGCTCAACGGTTATCCTTTGTCGCGTGTTCACCGCCGACACCCCACGCGGCCACGCACGATAGTTCATCGTGTCGTTACATCTGCAATTGTCAGATTCCGACGTGCACCACGACCGACGAATAATATCCGTGCAACATCGATATTACTATTTTTATATCGCTCACGTGACGCCACTCTCAGTGCTGTGGTTTTGTAATGTCGCGCATTGCCATTGCGTAATCCGGTCACTCGCCGTCGTCCAGTGCCACTGTTAATAGTTGCCGTCGACATCGTTGTATCAGCTGTCTCAGTCATCAACGCCGTCGATATTGTTTCATTTATTGTAATTTCCTATTATTTGTTATTTTTATTCTTGATACCGATCAGTTTGTGTTGCCCTGCTCCCGCGGAGACGATTCACACTCTATATTATTTTGCTATTGTTTACGAACACATCCTCACTCCGTGAACAAAAAAGTTTATTATAGTTGTCCTGACAAATGCTCGGTAATACCCGGCAACGAACATAAAGAAATCGTGGTAACGCTGTAGCGATGTAATCTTAACGTGCCTTTGCCGATACCTGTTTCATTTCTAGTTGGATGTCATCGTCAGGTTTAGTTTTAACCAGATATTTGTGGTCTGTTGATGCTACCTTATCTGGCTGAGCCGAGATGTGGGGGTCCCAGGTGACTGTGTTGAGCGTCTCTGTTTCGTTGATGGATAGTATCGCTGTGTCCAGAACATTCTGCCTAACTTGAGCGAGATTGTCTTGACATTAGTATTCGTCATCGTACACGTGGGTTGGTTGTTTTGACTGGTATATGTTTCTTAGGCTAAAGAAGCCGTGGTGTCTTTAAGGTGTCCAAAGAACTCGGTAGAAACTATTCTTATCAGTAAAAGAGAGGTGACCCAGCGGATCTCGAGTGTAACATACGCTCTATGGCAGCGGTTCTTATACTTTTTGTTCACGGAGCTTTTATGTTCCCGAAAATTCAGAAATGTCCATTTGAGGTAACAATAATTCATAAAAAATTATGTTAATTACAAAAAATATGTGTATTTATAAATATTTTACAGTTTTAAAATAATACAATTGTACGGTCAGTTTGAAAATTGGTGGGTGACCATTGGCCAATAGAAAACTGTGAGAGCGCTAGTAGTCCAATTTGGAAATTGAGAACATTCCAACTTCAAATTATCATTGATAGCGACGTTTCGTTCCGCATCCTGTATATCTTAATTCGTGGTTATTACTTATTACAGTGTTCGAAATTATATATATGCCAACTAAAATTTACAAACACTTATTTCAAAAACAATAAGTTAAGTAAAAAAATCAAATCTTTGGTTTCGATGCAATAAACTAAAAACCTCAGTAGTAATAGAAAGATGGCCTAGTGGTGGTAAAGATATTTCTATAATAATCCTAGAGAGGAAAATTTAGAACAAAAATTATCGTTGTGCTGTAAAGCATAAAAAATGCATTGTAAGGTTCCTCATAAGGTGTCATAATAGCAGTTCAAAAATATTAAAGATAATAGGTTCTATGAAATGCAGTCTTTCGTCTACAAAAATTCAAGAAAGCAGCTATTAATTTAACGCCTTCTGGTATAGACAGGTGAACAGTATGATTTATAATGATTATTAGTTTTTATTTTGATTCACTTAATATTGTACATGAACGAGTTTAAATGCAGTTACACGATACTAACATGGTGGATAACATTTTTAAAATAATCCACAGTTCAACAAATAAATGTTCAGGTTTAATTTTTAATTTTTAATTGAATCATTTAATGAACATATTTAAAAATACACTGAATGAAAAATTAGCCAACTTCAAATGAGTTCAAATTTTCAATTCAGAATTTAATATTCTTATATGAATCACTTTGAAATTCAAAATTAGTTATGTATATAATAATTCCCGTCTTTTTCATTTTATTGTTATTTCTTGAAACGGCTTTTGAGAGTTTTTTCCCAGTTTCCCACCAACTGACCAACTTCCACTACAAGATTCACGAAGTACGAACGACTAACGAACGATAACTTGTTTAACAGCTCTCGACCTTGACACTAATCTCGTCGATAAACTAATTTTAATAAAGATTTTTTCACTATAAAATAATTTTTGCTAAAATATTTTAATCAATCAACTTGAAATACTATAATATTTATATGCATATAAATTCATAATAATAATTGAATGCTTATAATATAAATATAAAATGATGAGAAATGATTAAATTGAATTTATTATTACATGTTTAAATAAGAAATAAAATGTCAACTATCTACCAATTAGTTTTTGTTGATGACTTATGATATTTTTGAAATCTGGATAAAATAATACACATATTTCTTCCCAAGTCACTCTTTTTAAATTTCTATCAGAATAATGAACCGGAATTTTATCCCACTGAAGGACTCTTCACTTAAAAGTTCATCTATATATTGTATTTCAATATCATCGTCCGAAAATCCACAAATTTTCGGCGACGGCGAATTCACTCTTCCAGAGCGGTTACATTCATCAGAGGACGACATGGTACTATAAATTTGTTTTTTGGTTTGTCGAACGACATTTATCGTTTATATGTTATTATCAGTTTACTTTAGAGGTGGGAATTTGACGAGTTAAGAACGATGGTGCAAAAAAAATGTGCGGAAACCATTATTTTGGAAGTTATAGACATTCAACGTTTGAGATTTTACGTTTATATATACGTATGCGCCATGTTTTAATGCCGCGCGAAGTAATTTCAGTTTGGCTAGCTGGTAGTTACCCTATGACCAACTTGGGGAGGTGTTGCATAGCAAATCGAGGGATATTTTGGTTTTTAATTATCCGAGCGAGCTACGTTATTAGCGAGCACTATGTTTTTGAAACAATGACGTGCCAAAAAAGTTGAACCTTTGTCTGCATTTTTTGAATTTGCTGGCCATTTATACTCGGCAGCTGCACACACCGAAAAAGGGGATTACGTAATTGCCGAAGACAGTTTCAACGACGACGATAGTACAGATTACGATATCGATATGTAAATAAATAATAATAATATAATGATGATCATGGCTAAATTTAGCCTTGATGATGATTATACCAAACATCGGTTCATCTTTTTTTTGTTGCACACATGTGTATCAACGTAAAATCGCAAACTTTGGATAGCTATAACTTCCAAAATAATGGTTTCCGCAAATTTTTTTGGCACCATCGTACTTAGCTCGGCGAAATACGTCTATTTCGAAAAAAAAATTTTAAAAATGTGCTGGGTTGCTAAAGTGAATTTGTTCCCCGACAGTTTTCGGGGTGTCGTATCTTATTTTACGAAATTTAATCATGATCGCGTGAACACTTTTATTTATAAACGTGAAATTTAAAAAGCATGCGATAATATTTTCGTACGATGGAATATCACCCGTGTGTAATTTAAAAGCGCTTTGATCGTTCGTTCCTTGGTCACAGGCTGTTATTATATAATATAAAAATAGGTATATAATATAATATCTGTTTTTATAACACTCAGTGGCGGTTTTGATGAAACATCAAGGGGGGGGCTATTTTCAATTTTTCGGGCCTCCCCTCTCATATTTACATACATCAAATAAAGAACACTTTTTGTTTATGGTCCTATAATAAATTACATATAACTTTTATTTTTTATTTCATAATTTAAATAGTTTAGTTTTATTGGAATACTTATAAAGTATCAGCCTCTGATTTATACTTACCTTTAACCGTATACATGTTATATAAAATATAGTAAAAAGTCTGTAGATTTGACTATAATCTAAAAAAATAAAATAAATATATAACTGAAGTAATAAATTTAAAGCAATTCAAGCATTTAGTACAATTTCAATTTAAAAAAAGTACATTCAAGTGTCTAGGGAGTTGTATAAAAAATTATATTATAAAGCACCGTGTAAAATATTTAGATAAACAGCTTAAAACAATTTAACATGTACTTCAAACAAGTCAATTAATCAGCTTATAAATGTTAATTAATTCCATTAAAAACAGTTAACATAGTAATAATAATAATTAAGCAAAAATTAAAATTAAATTATTTAAATTAAAGAAAATTAAATAACAAAATCAATGTTTCTTTTTTTGCTATTTGCTAAGCGTTCTATTATTTTATCTTCTGAAATATCAAGCTCTCGATGAATATGCAATAATGCTAAGCCACAAAGTCTATCTTGAGACATCTTTGTCCTTAACCAAGTCTTAAGCCTGAAGCATTTAAGCGTAAAAGTACATTTTAATATATACTTACTTATCTTGGAATTTAAAATCAATCATAAAATAATACCTCCTTAATGTAGAGAAACTGCGTTCAGCTGATGCCACGCTTATTGGTAAAGTAGCAATTAAAGTCAAAATTTG
>NW_019104072.1:0-150957 GCF_001856785.1 Myzus persicae | reverse complement strand
CGCCCCCCCCCCTAAAAACCGCCACTGATAACACTGGCTAAGTTAGAATGGACTTCATTAATCCTTTAGTCGGTTAGTCCGTGGTTTAAACAATAAACATAATATTATACGCTGATTCTGTAAATATTTGAAGTAACGAAAACGACTGTCAGCGGTTATCGAATGCCGACAGCGCTTCTAACGTCTGTCAGCCGTTGCCGACAGCGCTCCGTAGTGGCTGCCAGATATTAATTGTCAACGAATATTCTTATGGAATTTTTTATCTGTGTATTATATAATCAATGGTACAGTTTAATAAAAAAGTATTTAGTGGTATGAGTTATATGAAAGTAAAATGAGAGTAATTTATTAAGTAATAAACGGAAAAACAAGAGTCAATGTCAATAATATAACATAATTGTAACTAATATATAAAAAAAATATAGTACAAATTGGGTATAAATATTAGATCACTCAAGTATAAACAAATAAGAAGAGTTATTTTGAATAAATAGATCATGAAAAAAATATATAATTTTAAACTTAACTTAAAATTAAAAAATAAATAATTGGGTACATTTTTAACAAAATAATCAATTGTATCACAAATCAAAAACAATCAATTATACCAATACCTTTTAAATAAAAATTAAATAATTAATATTTTTTATTCAATAAATGTTTCTTCTGATGTAAAAAATAAGCATATTGACGTTTTCAGGTGATAAAGATGCTCTTTTACGAATAACGGTGTTGCCAGCCGTCGAAAAACATCTTTCTGAACTAACTGAAGTTGCAGGAATTGTTAAATAGTTTTTTGCAAGGTCGCTAATCACAGGATATTTAGAAAACCTAGTTTTCTTTGTAATCCAGTGTGAACCCTAATTGTGGTTCTGCTAAATAGTTTTCAAACTGTCTTATCACATCATCATCATTTTATTCAGTGCCATAAATATATTCCAGGACACTTCGATGGCATTTTTGCTGATCATCTGAATTATTCAGTGTCTTATCATCCAAATTTATTTTATCGTTCATACTTCACATTTTTTTTACTCACTCGCGGATAATGTCTCGTGCTTCTAATCTTTGTATCGAGGGTCAAGGAAAGATGCAATCTTTTCAGGTAATATTTGTTCTGTTGGACTCCAGTCGAGAGAAGATCGGCGTTCTAGTTTTAACACTATTGTTTTTTTTTAATTCTGAATGACAGTATCTTCATCACCTCTACGTAATAAGTGTTTTTCCATATTTTTTTTTATTATTAGTCTTATCATTGAAATTGGAGAATGTTTTTCAGCTCACAAAACAGTTGTGGTTGAATTAATTAATAGGCTTAAGAACTTTTATAAGTGAATCAATATTCATTCAATTTCTTTTATTTCTAATTGTTCAGCTATTGTTCGATTCATAATATGTTTATTTGCTAGTAAATTAAAAATAACACATCTATTTAAGTAAAGACGGTCTAACATAATGCATACTGAATTCCACCGCGTTTGATAACTTTGAAGAAGTGTTTTTGATTAGCCAATTTACTCATTGAATAGCTAATGTTGAATGCTTAAAGTGTCCAACAACTGTATTACATTGATGATTATACAACTAATACTTTCGTTTTTCAAGCAATAATTTACATCTAATTATAAGGCATGTGCTGCGCATTTAATACTAAAAATTGTTTTTCGTTTGTTGATGAAATTAACGGAATAGAATTGAGAATATTTGTCAGTAACCACGGCTAAGACTTTTTCTGAAATATTCCATTCATGAATGATTCAATAATCATACTAGAATTTTATGAATTATTATGAAATTTCAAGCATTTTGTTGTGTCCGTAGGCTTGCAGACATTATTAAGTCATTTCAATTTAATTTTGAGAAATTAATTAACATCTATTAGACGTATATCTTTAATTTACTAAGAAAAGATTAAACTAATTAACACAATTTTTATAATTTTAATAATTTCAATTATTTATTTGGGTAAAAAATATCTTAAAACTATCTAATAAATCTTTTCTTAGTAAATTAACATTTACGTCTAATTGATGTTAATTAATTCCTCAAAATTAAATTGAAATGATTTAATAACAAGAACCCCCTCTGTAACTTTTTTGTTCTCATAACCATCCTCAATGTGCTGACATAAGTTTAGTACCTGTTCTGTGCAGGATTATTTTACGCGGCCTAAAACTGGCTTGTTCGACGATAAGTTTTCTTTCTACTTGTACTTTTATACGGTTCATAATCATTCGTCCATACAATTTAAATGTATGGCAGAGTACAGATATAGATCTGTAGCTTTTAGGGTCCTTGTAATCTTTGCCTGGTTTGGGCAGAGCCACTACCTTTGCTTTCCTCCATGTTTTAGGTACCAAAGCTTTATAGCGACAACTTTTTGTCATATCTGTGTTATCTATAAGCTCATGCCATCTGTCATTTCTATCTTTACATAAAAGATTCGTTAACGTTTCTCCTATCATAATTGTTTCTTCGCTAAACGGGTCTGTGGCAAAAGATTTTCATATTCCTCCTTTATTTTTCTGGTTTCTTCGGTCATTCCGCATACACATCGTTCTCTGCAGCCTTGTGGGACATGTGATCTAGAAATCTTTTTCACTTTTTCTACGAATGCCTCATAGTTCTCTGGCTTTGGGTCTAGATTATATATTTCTTCTAGTGTTTCTCTAAATTTTTCCCATTTTGCTTTTCTAAAGTTGAACCGTCTTATAAAGGGTATTGTTTGTGATCTCACTACTTCTGCGACGCTTAGTATTAGGCCTAGGTGTTTAGTGTTTGGTATGGGATCACATACGTTTTTTACGGCTTGTGCGTTAATTTTGTCACTGACAAAAATTAGGTCTGGGTTATACCTTTTTTTTCACCGGCCGCTATTGAAAGACGATTGAAGTTTTGGGTTATGGATCAGAGACAACCCCTCAGCTTCAGCCCAGTTTTCCACGTTTTCTCCATTTTGGTCGTTTTCTTGGTATTCCCATGTGGTACTATGGCTGTTGAAATCACCAAGAACTACTTTTGTATCAGAATTGTGAAGTTACTCGGTTTTTCGAAAGTGAAGTTTGTGTTCGGTGGTTTATACAGTGAGATGATTGTACAGTTTCCTACCTCAATAGTTATAGTATTTCGATTTTTGCTGTGACAGGTGGCTGTGCTTTTGACCACGAGTCCTGGTTTGGAATATATAGCGCTTCCGTATTTTGAATGTGGTAACTCGATGACTCGAATCATTCCCGGTGTTTTTGGACGAGTGATAACCTCATCCTGGTGCGTCTCTTGAACACATAACACGTCGCATTTCTCTTTTTCATAAAGGTTTGCAAGAAGTTCACCTTTGAATGCTGAGAAACCTTCTATGTTTTGTGTAATCACGTTAAATACTGGTGGGGGTGGCCCTGAAAAAGGCCGTTTTGAGTTTGAACGCCTAGGCATTCCAGCACCAGTGTAGGTAAGATTAGTTCGCGATATATGTCCTGGTGTAGACTCAATATCGCGATGCAGGGGACGCCACGAACGGACTCTTACCATGTCCCCTAGGATGAATGATGCGAGGAGTGAATTTGTAAGACAGTGTCACGGGACACATCAGGTAGATTTTGCGTTTCTCTGACATTTAGGTCTACAATAAATGCTCAATGTAACTTAAATCTAGATTCGAATATGCCAAGTGGTCTTGGTTCTTCGCGTACTATGTTTGTAAATCACCGGTTTAATATTGAACGTCGTTTAACGAAAGACCCTGAACTATATTTCGAGTATCACTGTTTCATGAATATCTATCACTCGATCATATGCGCTTAGTTGATAAAGAAAGAATATTTTTTATCCCGCATCATGCTGTAGTTAAACAGGAAAACGGTAACATGAAAATTTGGGTAGTCTTTGATGCGTCAGCCAAGTCGTCATCTTTGTTGTCACTTAATGACTGCTTGGCAACCGGTCCAAAATTGCAGAGTGATATTACTGACATACTACTTCTAAGCCGTTTTATCGAGTATTTATGTATTGTCAACATCGAGAAGATGTACAGGCAGCCCCAAGTCAATGACGCACATTGTGTATCCCAACATAAACTTTGGAGAAAATTGCATAATGAAGAGGTCCAAGAATACGAATTATGTACTGCTACTTATGGTGTCAATGCAGCTCCGTTTTAGCAATCAGATGTTTATACCAACTAAATTCAGAAAATGGAACTGAATCCCCTTTAGCAAAGGAACCCATTAGTAACAACAACGTATGTTGACGGCATTGTAGCAAGTGCCGATACCGAGAAAGAGGGGGTGGAACCTCTGCAACAAGTTAAATCTTTATTACGTAGAGGAAGGTTCAATCTAAGGAAATGGGTAATTGAGAAGTATTATTAAAATGTATTGCTGTTGAAGACCGTGAAATGGACCCGTCCTTGGTAATCATACTACCGTCAGCAAAGTCGATCAAACCAAGTGCTCAATACTTTCAACTATCGCCCATCAATATGATCCTGTTGGCGCTTTGGGCAAAATATATTATGAAATAATTATGGGTAGAAAAGTTAGACTGGGACTCACCACCCTCACCCGAAAAAATCAATAAATGGCATAACTTTATAACTGAATTACTCAACGTTTGTTAGTGTACTATCTTCGTTTCACGCATCATCGAAATATTCCTAAGAGTAGTGATCCTATCTCTTGGATGGAATACAATCATACACTGAACAAGGCGATCTTATATAAGTCAGGACGTATCTGCCGGACCTACATACACAAATAAAATATCAAGCATCTATAACACAGATAACGATAGCCAAGCTAGCTCTCTTCGTCGATCCAAAAAGAATCATTCGAGTCGGTGGAAGATTAAAACATGGACTATTGGATAAAAATTCTAAACATCCAGTTCTTTTGCCTCAAAAGACACACCCCTACTGAGGGGTCGTATAAAAGCGTTCCTAATATAATGGCTTACCTCCTAGCTAGAAAAAAACACATATCATTGAAAATCAATACATTCATCGCTCCGCTCAAAATATAATATGGCTATTATATTTTGAGTCCGAAAAACTGACAATTTTCTAATTCATTAGTAAATATTGCGTACCCAACGTTCCATTTCAAAAAGATGTAAGGGGTGCACTCAAAAAAAAAGAGGTCCACCACATCCCCCACATTAAGCACTGCTTAATAATAATGTGATGTATATATTTATATACTATGTATAGATTATACATGTACGATAATATATAATATAAGTAATGTTAATTTTTGAAAATTGTATAAACTATCAAAAGTTTTTCCATGAAAACCCTGTTCATATAAATGATGTACTAATATTAGTTATATTTATAAACCAATTTAGAATTTCACACATTAAATGTCGTTGCAACTTCATTATAAAGTCACATACTCATATCATCCATAACTATTGGTACCAATTAATAACTTCTGCAAAACTATAAGTATTGTATTCACATACACCGCTGTTGCGCACCATAATATTTTTTTATATAAATCTATTTGATGGCACATAATATATTATACTACAATGTAAGGTCACTTTTGAATAAAAACAGACATAGCCTAGATTTATTTCATTATCATTTAATGCATCTAAGGTAAATTATGGGATATCATTATGGCATTGCAACCATTGCTTTGTAAAAAGTTAGGATAGTGAATAATTTGTTTGGATAGTGATAAAAAGTAAGACATAATCAAAATAGCAAGAAATAGTGAAAACAGTAAGTGAGTGGAAAGCCTGCTAAAACAGACTAAAGTGTATAAACTAGTACCCTATTCATATTTTTAAATTATGTTTGCTGTAAATTAAACTAGACTATTAAATCATAAATTCCTTTGACCTACAATTTTCTTTTAATTCATGCACAATACACTTTGGCCCGTATGCACAGTCATTTAAGTGTTACTTAAAATGAATTTAAGTGTCACCTAAGCACAGTCCCTTAAAATTGCGTTGCACAGTCATACTTACGGGATAGCTGTCACTTAAGGTTTCCTTAAAGTTAAGTGGTGGATAGACCACCCTTAACGAGCCCGTAAACTATTTTTTTTTTTTTTAATCATTTCAAAATAAAAATAATGATGTAATCAATTTGTTAAAATTGTTCACAAAATTATCGTTCTACCATTTGCATCGATTTATGTTTTTGTTTTTATTAAATTGTCCTACCTAAAGTATAGTTAATATGGATGATATATTCGAACTAATTGATTTTGCTCAGTTTGCTGATGAAGATAATGCACCTAAAAGGTACATCATGGATCAAGAAAACCCTGTAGAATTATTTTCTGATCTTCAATTTTACAAAAGATACAGGTAGGTATCTGTTATAGGAACTATTTATTGTACTACTGTAAATATTTTACATTATAATAATTATACGGTGAAATAAACCCTTTTTAATAGATTCAACTGTAGGTACATTAAACACAAATTGAATAATAATGTATTTTTTAATTTAGGTTTTCTAAAGAAGTAGTTATGGATATTATTATGCCATTAATTACTATTCATCACAATAATAATCGTGGTTTGCCCATCCCACCTATTCTACAACTCTTAACAACACTGCGGTTTAACGCATCTTCAAACTTTCAAGTAGGCACCAATTTCAAGTCCCATTCAGTTGTTTGTAAAATAAGTTTTGTTAATTTAAATTTTAGATTGTAAATGGTGACTTAAGAGGAATTAACCAAGGAACTGTATCAAGAATAATTAAAAATATATCTGAAATGTTGGCAAGTAATGTAGAAAATCATGTACATTTCCCTAGAAATGCAGATGAATGGAATATTATAAAAGAAAAATTTTACCAAATGTACAAGATGCCGGGAATTGGTGGATGCATAGATTGTACGCATATCAAAATACAAAATCCTGGAGGTCCTGATTCAGAAGTGTTCAGAAACAGAAAAGGATATTTTTCTTTAAATGTTCAGGTATGCATTAATTAGTTATCAGTTATCAAACAGGAGATTTAAACCCAATCACAGAGAAAGTATAAAGAATTATTTATTTAAAAGTTATTTTTTATACTTACTGTATGTCTGTATACTAGGCTGTTTGTGTACCATCGATGGAATTTTTAGATATAGTTGTAAGATGGCCAGGAAGCTACCATGATAGCTTTATATTTAGTGGAAGCCATGCAAACAAATACTTTTCTGAAAGTATTGACCATGTGTTATTGCTTGGAGATGGAGGTATGATTATATTTATATATTTAATGTACTTATAATTTAAATTTATATTTAATGTATAGGTAAAAGCCTTGAGAATTTTTGTTTCAGTTATTAATTAATAAGTTTTTCTACCTCTCAAAAGTTATGCTAATTATAGTCATGAGATATTTTTGATTGTAATTAATTTTTTTTTTTTAACTATTAAATTTGATTATTTATACAATAAATATTTCTAATTTCCTTTCAATAGGTTATCCATGTAAACCTTATTTGTTTACACCTTTAAGAACCCCTGTAACACCATCAGAGCGAAAGTATAATAAATGTCAGATTAGAACAAGAAATATAATAGAACGGACATTTGGAATATGGAAAAGAAAATTTCCTTGTTTGAGAAGATGTCTTGCTAATGCACCTGGTACAACTGTAAATATTATTCTTTCTTGTGCATTACTTCACAACATCTCTCGAAAATATAATCAATATACTACAGACAGTGATGAAGAAGAGGAAGACTTAGAAGAGGAAGATGGTGAAGTTGCTGGAGAAATTGACCACAGTATACTAGGACCTGCAGCAAGACAAGCTTATATCATAAGGCATTTCAGTTAAAAAATAATAATAAACCATTATATTTCTCCATGGTATTTATGCATTTATTTATTCATAAAAGTAACAAAAACTTAATCCAATTTACTATAACATCACATTATTTATTATATTTAAAAAATACATATAAGTATTAAAGAATTTTAATTTAAAAAAAGGTAATATAATAATATATATAATATATATAATATAATAAACAAACAAAACAACTAATTTATAAAAGTAACAAAAACATAGGTATTCACTTAGGTATGTGTGATAAAGATATATATGACTATAAGCTTTTTAACTTAACTAAATAACAATAAGCATAAAAAACAAAATATATAGGTAGGTACTTAAACAAGATTTTCTTTAATTTTCTTAATTTCTAGAGCAACTTTTTCACATTGTAACTTGAACAATTTATGTTCCTCAAAGCGCTTAGCCACTACAGACTGCATTATTAGTTTCTGATTTAAAATCTAGGCAGTTGAAAATTAGGAAATGTATTTAGAATAACAATAATGAGATCTATTTTGAACATTATTAATTTGTTAGCTAACTAATCAGCTAGTACACTGTATACCTTTAATACTCGTAATTAAATTACCACATTAATCAAGTTCTTTTGTAATAACTAGTGCCCAGATTTTTAGGATAATTTAAAACTGAAATGTGATTCTAATATTTACCATAAAAAATACAAATATTTTATGATCATCAAAATATGCTCTATTCAATTTTTTTTCAAACTATCATTAAAACTATATAATTCTAACTATATAAATTTAAATTGTCAACTGTAAATACCTTTCTTATAAAACTGCACACATTCAGTAATAATATGTAAAAACATAAAAATCTGGAGCCTAGTAATAACTTATATTTTAAATTATGCATAATCAATAATAACTGTATTCCATTGTATCGTATCTCATCTTTTTTAAAATATGTTTTTTTTTATATTACATACCTGTAACTTATTCATTTTTTCTTCCGATTCGATTGCCATTTTTTGCCTTTTTACCCGCAGCTCACATTCCTTTAAGATGCCATCTTTTTTGGTGGATTTGCTTGCAGTGATTTCTATATTGTTTCTTTTTTCTAAAACACAAAATAGTTTTGTTTAAATAAACACAAAATTAATTATACCTATTGGCACCTATTAGTATAGTATAGATGGTAGAAAGTAAATTAGGTAAGTAAATTCCATAAATTAGGATCGTATGCAAACCTGGTTGTACTGGTTTTGTATGGCATTCTTTAATTGATGTTTTAGTCATATCTATCATAATAGCTGGATTTGTTTCATTAGATGCTATTTCAGCAGATAATTCTTCTAAACAAATAAATAATAAACTTATCTATTAATTTAATATTTACATAATATGATCAATGCAATAACCAATAGGTACCGGAAATCAGTATGGGTGTCTCGATATTGATGATTTCCAAATTAACATTACCCGAACTGTCAATAATATTTGAATTGTCCATAAGATTTGAGCTGACTAAAATATTATCTAAGTTCAAAAACATAAAAATAAATTTAAAAAATGTTAATAATTATATTTAAAATAAGGCATAGCTTACTGAATGCCACACCATCACTATCATAATTATTAGTCCACTCGACAATATGTGGTTTTCCAATGAGCTCCTCCACCTCGGGATTTTGAACACTATCAGGTGTTGCTTCATATGAACCTCCCCCAGTTTTCAAACGGCTATATCTTTCGGAAGTGAACGTTTTCCTGGACTTTGCTTTTTCTGTTTCCCACAGTTTTTTTAAATTCTTAACCTCTCTCTATAAGCATTAATTATAACAACATTTTACAACATAATCATGCTACCTAGTATATTTTATAAAATAAATACCTAAAAATTCTAATTTGTATCTGTTTAGTATATATTATGACTTACCTTTTGGACTTGAGCATGTGAATTGAAATCATTTGTCACTTTTTCCCACGCTTCATGTTTTTTTTGGTTCGAATTAAAATCCTTTTTTGGATCTTCTATAACATGTTTGAATTTGGATACACAGTGGAAAAATATTTCTTTTTCCTGTGTATCCCAGTTTGGCCCTCTTTCTCTTTTAACACTTTTCATTTTGAACTAAAGTTATGTTATAACTGCGTTTATTAACAAATTTTTAATGACAAATTGACAATTTAAAAATGAAAATTCCAACGAATATAATAATTAACCACTGATAAGTGATAACTCAACTGATAACATAAAATATCATGGAATAAAAACGTAATTTTAAGGATTACTTATTTAAGTATTACCTAACTAGGGGTTACTTAAATTTGGACTATGCAATTCAAATTTACGGGCTCGCTAAGTATTGGCTACATGCCCCGTAGCTAGGTAACACCTAAGCAATTTTAGGTAACCCTTAACAGTGGACTATGCATACGGGCATTTATCTTTTTTTTAATGGAAACCCCTATTTTGTGTATAATTTTTTGATTGATCGATTTTTCTAAGATGTTGGATCCATCAACTTGTCCCCTTTCTAAATCCAAAATTGGACAAATAGAAGAACATAAAAATGTATGAAAAAAATGTATTACACATGAATTTTTTTAAATTATACATACTTTGTCTTTCTAAGCATCATGCAGGACACAATCAGAATTATTATTATTTAAGTATTTATTTACTAACTATTTATAAAGTATTATTTAATTTTAATATTAAAGATTATAAAATTACAAAATTTAAAACATGTGCCTATTTTTTTGATATGACAAACAAAATTCTAAATTTATAATTTTTATAATTACGTTTGAGTATTTTTATGGGGATATATTGTAATAACGTGATGCGCATGTTATCTAGGAGCACTACTTTAGCATGGGAAGGTTACTACTTACTGTGTCAGAATTGTATTCCATTCTACTAATGATAAGGATATCATGTCTAAAAATTAAAAACTGAATACAACTTTGACACTTATAGATACATTAGTATCATCTGCTGCAATGCGATGAAGTCTGTCACCATTGGTTTTCTTAACTTGTTTACACGCCAGGATGTATAAATTTATAATATATTATTATTTATTTATTTATAAAAAGTATATAACCATGCTATAAAATTTTTAAATTAAAAAAATTGTTTTAACATGAATAACATTACCGATGGCGCAACCTTGGCGTCCAGAACCATACTGTTAGCAGGGGAGCTTTTGGTATGCATGTCAATGGTAGCCGGAATAACCGTACTCTTATATTTCTTAATGGCCAGACATCCACGCGCCATTCGGTTGGTGACGGCCAACGGCTGGTCATTCGCCATGTACGCGGCGCCCTATGCAATCAATTTTACTTTGTGTTGGCATTTGCTGTTAGCGTTCGAAAGACTGATCCTGTCCACCCGTATTGTAGACTTAACTTCACGGTACTACCTGACATCCAAAGTAACTTTGAACGTAGCCGCGTTCGTCATCAAGTATCATCTATTTTGGTCAAGGTCCAACTGCTTCTACAAAGCGATGTTGTTTGTGAGCCACTTGGTTCTGATAGCCACGTCAGAAGCCATGTGCTACGAAAAATACGAAAAGACGACGATACACGTCGCTATGTTACTGTTGCTCTGCCTGACTACACTCATATTGGTGAGGCCTCGAATTATATTTGATAGATAATTTACTTATTTCGTTATGGTGAGGGTAGGAGGTTACAGACTCGTTTTTCGGTCAAACAGGTTTCGTTTAAATAATTTAAGAGACAGTCATATTAATATGTTTTTATACTTAACAGCTATGGTATTATACGCTATGTGTTGTCAATAAAGTATTATAGTAATACATATTAGTATATTACAAATAAAAGATAATTATATTTATAGTCTTATATAATTTAAAAATATCATCGTTATTAAAGAAATTAAACTCTTTTTTATTAAATTACGTAGGTTTTTAATAATTTTCTAAAAACATAGTTTGAAATATTAAATGAGAAAATAGTTACATGTACATCTCTCCCGCTCCTACTCTTGATCCAAAGCATGGAATTTGAGTGTATAAACATTAAACATAATAGATAGGTATATTATTGGGTATACTTTTGTTTAATAGACACCGTTTGTTTGTTTCAACGTATATAGTTAAATATGCTGAAAACGACTGTGAAGTCAGAATTTGGTGGTTGGGCCTAGTTTTGAAGTTATAGTTATTTGAAGTCCGGACTCGAAGTGGTTTTACATAACAAGGCGAAGGATGTTTTCGAATTGAATTGTCCGAGCGATCACAGCGAGTGACTGAGCGAGTAATTATGACGCTTGCCAGGTGTATATGAAAATACTGTACATTTTAATTAGCTCAAACTTTTAAACTAAGTTCGACCTCAAAATTCTAATTGCGCCATCGTCTCCAACATGCTTAACTGCATACGTAGAAACAAAAAAAAAATGGGTGCCTTCAAAAAAACACAAATTTTCCTATTATTGTTGTAAATAATTCAATCTTCTTTATTGTCATATCATTACATAACCTATATTTTATATGATATTGATGTGATGACATCACGCACATAGATGACCCCGACAAATACATATCAAAGGCTGGTGTTCACCGATGTGCTCACTTGGAAACGGTGTTCACTGGTGTACGGACTGGTGACAAGTGCGTGCCACAATTGGTTTAATTCTGGCAGCAAAGGAGCCGTCGATACGTTGCTTCTGGTGCTGGTGGTACATGTACAACTGGTATTCCTGTGCGTCACATATTTCTCAGATGGCCAGCAAATATTGCGAAACATTGTCGGTCTGGGCACGTACAACCCGATGGCCGATTCACTGGATTTATATTTCACGATGGACTCGATAGTATCGAGAACGGGGGCGTACATCGACAGCCGCCGTTAATGCTAGTTTACACTGGGATACTAATGTCACAGCAGTGAGTTGCATGACACTGCTTGAAATTGAATGTTGAATTGTGAAGTGACGTATACTGTTCACACGTAAATTTGAATACCACTCGACACTTAATAGAAATAAATAATAATAAATAAACAGAGAGCATTGTAATAATGTTCTCATTAATTATTAGTTTTATTTAGCTAATCGCTACTTCTCTACTGATTATTTCTGAATTAAATCGTCAATTCATAATTAGTTTACATTGCACATCTGTTAAAATAATTTTCAATAATCAAAAATAGTTCATATAAAAAAGTATTAATATTATAATTAAACTATTATAGTCAAGTTTGGTTTAAAATATTTAAGATAATTTTTGGTTTGGTAAAAAACTTTCATTTTAAGTCAAAATAAATTAAATTGAGTTTCTTAATAATTATATTTGTTATAATAATAATTATTAAGCTTTTATTCAACAATGTATAGTACGGTATTACTAAATTTTTAAGTTTCTTTTAATATAATATATTTGTAATAGACCATTTCTGTAAATCTTATTTGGTACACTTTATTTTTACAATAAGTTTTTAATTATCATAAAATCAACTAAAATAAGTAGTAATATTGTACTTTAGATAAAGTGCATTTTTACATCATTAAATAAAAATATTACGAATGACTAGAGACCCTTTAGAAAAAAGTTTCTCTGTAGGAACAGAAGTGGCTTAAATTGATGAAAAATCTCTTGCAATATTAGCTAATACATTGAAGTGAACTTGGTTTAGCTTCCGACACTGTAGTATAATATCTTCACTGGTTATACTCCTCAGCTGACTTAAGTATGTTTCTAGTTCTTGCACACAATTTATGTGAATTTGTGTAACTAACCGGAATTGAATCTCCATATGATGAATATTAAAATCTATAGTGTCTTCATCATTATTTATAGTGTCTTGACTTTCTATTTCTGGTAACTCAACATTGACTTTTGGTCATGGTATGTTGTGTAGATTACTCCAAATTTCTGCATGCTCATTTTTTTATCTCTACTCCCCAAAACGTTAAATCAAAAGTTTTTGCTTTGTGTCTTGGATTTAAAATCAATGATATGCAGTAAATCCAGTTTGTCTTCTTATAGTATTTTTAAATTTTATCACGAAGATACTTTTGTAATATCCAATCTATTATAGATGCAGTGAAATCTATGGTTCTATTTGTTGACTGAAATAAAAGCGAAAATGTAGATTTAGCATTTTGTTATTTAATTCAGACATAATGATTAAATGTACTATGATATAAATTAGACATACAAAATATGCATATTATATTAAGACAATAAAATTTCATAACTCTAATTAAAAATATATTAGTTGCATTATTATTATCATTAATAATTTTAATTGGACAATTTTAAAATTGATCCTTATTTTTAACCATATTAGATTATGAAATGAGCTATGAATGTGTTAATTTTACAGTGATCTGTATTTTTAGATTCTGAGCAGAGCAATGAATGGTTTTTTTCCGTCTGTTAAAATTTATTCTAGTAAAAACAACAATTTGATCTTCAACTTCAATATCTTTTCTGGTGGGAAATTAAATCTAGATGGTACATTTAAGTGGTCAAAATTAAAAATGAACAGTAATATTTGTCAGGAGAAAAAAAATTAATGAAAAATGCAAATTTTTAAATAAAACTTAGATACCCTAAATTTTCACCGAATGTTTATTTAATTATTTTCTATTTAGGATCAAAAATCCATACAAATTAATGAACTGTAGTAAAAAATCTCTAATAACTTCAATTTTATAATAGCTATAAGGGCCAAACATTTAAACAAGATTTATCATATTATGTAAGTATATTTTATTTAAGTTAAAATGTTTAAAGCATTAAATATTTAATTGGAGAGTAATAAAATTAATTGTTTTGTTGTACCTAGTTTAAAATTATTATTTGGGGTATTTGAATTTCAAAGTACATATTTTATTATAGTGCATACACACAATAAAATTCAAATTTTTCAACAAAAAATAAAGTCAACTTACTTACTACATTACTTATAGTAATATAAATTATTTTAATAGTACAAATATCACAAAATATACTTAGTGCCTTATATACTATACTATAATATAGGTTACAGACAGTCTTCACTCAGAATCGGTTTTCGTGGTTGGACCACCCTGTATTACTTAACACAGCACATATTGTACAGAAATACTTTGGGCGATTGGCAAACAATATATGATGGAAATGACAAAGCGATACAAACATACAATAGAAATACTATGAGGATTTTATACATCATCAAGATAATTTTGGGTTTATATACAGGAACTAAAATTCGTTCTACACATATTAGTAACAATTAAAAGAATGTTAGGATTGGCTGTCCAAACATTCAGCATGAGTATGGTAAATACTTTGATATTTTGTTCAATCACATTACTGCAAATATGTTATTTAGGATAAACATTTTAAAAAAACAAATACATTTTAATTATATTAAGTACAGCAGATACCACACAAAAAATATCTAATAAATCTTATATACTAACATTGCGCACTAATTATTTTTTGATATCTCGATGTAGAGAATCTATCATAGAAATATATAAACTAATAGTTCGATTTTCGACTATCGACAAAACACTGTATGTATATTAATTAACAAATATACAAACACGTACTTAAACTGAATATCAAATACATATCAATATATTTATTTGTGATATAATGCCGAAAAAAATTCAACTTCAAACACGCATAAAAATTAATTTAAGTTTTCTCTAAACTTTTTTTTAATAAAAGTAAAAAAAAACATCAATGGGTAAATCTAATTCCTCTGATCTCAACATTTTCAACAGTTTATTAGTATTATTTTTCGATGTATTAGCCTACCTAACCTATGGTTTTATATTATGAACATAACCTAAAATTACTTTAACATGACTACTGCATGTATCAGAAATTGTCGATACCACAAAAACAAACAGTTTATTAACTGTTGATAATTTTTGTAATATATTTTAACATGCACATATTTACGATAACAGCTCTCTTTAAGTACTGGGCCCCACACCTGAACCATTATTTAATGCATTTCAAACTTTCAAAGGTGTTTTCGTTATTCTTACAAAGCCATGTGTAGGAAAATCATTATTTAAAAAATGATCAATGTTGATGTATAAAAAATACATTTGGAGATGCTATCCCTAATAAAGTGCATAAAATAAAAAAACTGTATTATTTGTTTAAAAAATTTTCAGATTGATGTATTCTTAAATTAGTTGATTTGTTTTAAATTCAAAGCGAGAATTAATGGCTATTTAAAATTAAAATAAAGTGTCTGCTATAGTGACCTATTTATTTTCTATAGAACATCCTTAAGACTAAATAAAATGTATATATATATATATTAGAATTTAAAAAAAAAATGATAAAATATTTAAGTATAACGACTTATTACTTTTCATAGTTTGTATTATAATCAAATTGTCCAGGCGTAAGTTATACTTCCTAACCATCCATGAGCATTTAGAAGCAAGTTCATTTGTTAATATTTTTGATAACACGCTTAATACAGTTGTGAGCACTAGAGCCATCATAGAAGAAATTAGATTTGTCGAAAATAAAATAAAATAGTTTATATTATTAGTATATAAAATGTATTTTGTTTTATTACCAATTTGTCGTATACTCTTCAGTCTTGATATTTTTTAAAATTTCATCCAACTGTAATAGGGCCTCAACATCTTTAACAGGGAAATCATTTGAAATCATTTTGTGTTTAACATTGAAAAGTAACTTGAACTTGGATGATATTAAAGAACGTCGAAAATAACATCTAACATCTAACATCTTATCGATTCTGGTAAGGCTGTTGAAAGCGGATCGTTTATAAGGGGTTGAATATAGGCAATATTATATACCTATTGAGAATGGCTGTGCTCGTGTGTGTTAGAGACTGATCATTATAACTTTATCATTACTGGACGGTATATATACTAATTATTTCCTTTTATCCATCTATTTTTCTATTAATATTGTAATTAAACAGGACATCGTTTAAGATTTTTAAGTAGGTGCTTGTGCCAAAATGTTTGCATGCCTTTTAAAAATAATTATCACTTGAGTAGTCTGTAGACAACGAAATTTAAAAAGTATGCAACTACCTGGGCCTGACAACAAATTAAAAGTGAAAAACAGAATAATATACCTCCAATCTTACCATTACAAATGACTGAAATGAGACACATGGAATTGGGCTAGAAGCTAAATGCTTTATATATCATCAAAATACAATCTTCTTCCACTCACTAGAATTATTAAAATTTTTTTTTTAACAAATATTGAAATATCACTATTATTATCTAATTCATTTTGTAGATCAGTTCTCAAAGATATATAGATTGCAATTTCTTTAGCAGCAGTTAATTATTAATTTTTTTAATTTAAAAAAGTATAATATAACAGCTATTTTCACCTTATAATTATATTACATATGTTATTATATGTTGTATACATTTATTATATTGAATAAAAGTTTTAAAAAATGTAACTTACCAAACTGTTCTAAAATGTTTACTGGATATATGTATGGACCAATTTGAAGCTGAGAACTTAGCATAATTGTTAATGTTTTGACTATTTTTTTGACCTTACTTAGATTTTTAAGGCAACTATTAGCTAGTAGGAACTGATTATTTATTTTTAGATTCAAATAGTACCCCATCACACACTAAAACCATTGTCAGTGAATTATTACAAATATGCAAATAATAAAAATTGTATATACTGAAAAAAATCTATATACCACATTTATAATATATTTAGGTATAGGTACCTAATTGTACCTAATTGTACATAATATTATATTATAATTTTCAATGATAAAATTATTTCTGCTTATTGATACAAAAAAAAAAGTACCTATTGAATATGTATTGTCAATATGAAGTATTTGTAGATATTATCAATGGTATATTATGAAAAAATTAACTATAGAACAATTAATACATTAGTTATATTTTATTATAATTAAGTAGGTAAAATGCCAAGTGATTATTTTATCATGAACCACTCATATAATTTCAAAAACGAATATTTTTAATATATTTCTTTTACATAATTTAATGTTATTAAAAATAATAAAATAATTTTTTAAACAAATGTATTTTTACTATTTTTATTGTTTTAACTTTTTAAGTTTTTACAACTAAAAAGTTGTAATAAATTACTAGTTCAAAAGTAAAAACATCTTAAAAAAGCGGGATGTCGTTCTGCTGTACAACAGGTTACAAGTGGGTCACTGAAATGTATGGTATTCAATTTGAATTCAATTATAATATAAAATTATTGTATACAAAAAACGATTCTGACGATTCTGAACCTAACGTTCTGTCTACCTATGATATTACTTGGTAATTTAGTATATTTCATGATATTGTAATTTATTTTACTAGTACAAGGTACGGTAGGTTAATTTTATTTTTGCCAAAACAAATTACACTTGAAAAGTCATTGTATATAATATAAAATGTAATAATTTACTCTTAACGTTAACTAATTATTACCCACAAATAATATTTTTAAATAAACAAAGTGACATAAATCATTATTCTTGGTTATTTAATATGCAATTTCGTCCAAATTTGAACATAAAATAACTATAAAAAAACAATGTTTATTTTTTGGATTTTACGGTTACCGCAATAACTACTTGTGTACAATTTCATTTTAAATTTTCAATCCTTAGCTATAAAAGTTGAACATTTTATAAATATTTAACTCCAAAATAATTTGCAAATTTTCAATTTAGTACATTTTGTTATAATTTGAACTTTAAAAGTGTATAAAAAGAAACATGCACTTTAAATATTTTACAATTGCTATTATAACAATATATCAGGAGCTTTGTAATAAATTTTCAAACTCTTAGATCCAACGAATAAAATGTTATTGACATTATAGAAAAAAGAACTAAAAAAATTGGGAACTGAAAATGTCTGTAAACCGCTCAAAACAAGTCTAAATATTTTGAAAATGTTATCGTGTATAGAAAATGCTAATATAAACATTTAGTGAACATTTCAAACATTTATAGTCATTTGTTCTAGAGTTACATCAAAAACCAAATCGATTTTGTATAAAATCGGTTTTGCTTACAGTCCGCGAACATCTAAAAACAAGTGCTTACAATTAATGTAATGTAGTGCTTTACCTCAAACACCAATAACTCAGATTTCAGTCATTGTAACTGTGAGGGTAATACCAATTAAAAATATAAAAATAAATAAAACTTTGTATTGGCAATTCGATATTTTATTTACATAATAATATAATAAATTATTTGTTTCTAGAATTTATTATAAATTAGTATTGTTTGTATGCTGGGGCGGCATAAGATTGTTTGTATGCTGGAGCGGCGTGTCCGTAAGCCGGGGCGGCGGTGGAGTATCCGTAAGCTGGGGCGGGGGTGGAGTATCCGTAAGCTGGAGCTGGTGCGGAGTAAGCTGGTGCGGAGTAAGCTGGTGCAGAGTAAGCCGGTGCAGAGTAAGCTGGGGCGGAGTAAGCTGGCTTGTAGGCTGGGGCAGCTGCTGGGTAAGCCGGGGCCGATGGGTAGGCTGGGGCCGCTGGGTAGGCTGGGGCCTTGTACGCTGGCTTGTAGGCCGGGGCGGAGCTGTAAGACGGTGTGCCTTCTTTCTTCACTTCGGCGACGAAACCGTTGTAGTCGTCAGCGGTGTATTCGACGATTCTCTTGGTGCCATCGGGCTCGACCAGGCTGTAGGATCCCTTGACGTAACCGTTGCCGTCGCTGTATTCGGACTGGCTTTTGATGTCGTATGTGGCATCGTCGTGCACGCTGTATTCGAAGTTGTACGGGGCTGGGGCGTAGGCGGGTTCTGGGGCGTAAGACTTGGGTGCGGAGTAAGCTGGTGCTGGGTATGCAGCGGGTGCTGGGTAGGCGGCGGCCGGTGCTGGGTAAGCAGCTGGTGTCGGGTAGGCTGGGGCGGCGAGTGCGGCGGCGAGCACGCAGGCGAAGACGGCGACGGTCTGCAACAGGAGAACGGCACAAGTTAATATGATACTATTGGGTGTTTGCCACAAGATACATATAATATTATGTAATATGTTATTATTGTTATCTTATCCTATTATAATGCATAGATTCATATTTTTTGTCTTTTTAACTTAACGGACGGTGACCTTAACAATTTATTTGAACCGACAATAGGCTATATTATGTAGTGTATCTACTGCGGTTTAATAGATTTTAATCATTATCCTGTCTGTTATGGGAATATAGTAGGTATTGCGTGATTTCATTAATATTATTAAGGTACCTTAATATTGCAGTTATGTAAAATTGATATGATATAGATTATAGTTATACATTTTAGGGTAGGTACAAGGTTAGACGACGTTCTAATTATTAAGTATGTATAGTAGGTAATGTCTATAACGTTAATTAATTGAATCACTTTCTCGCGGTCGGCCGCTGCCCTGTAATTATAAATCGAGCTGAAGGACCAAATTCTATTATGGTAGTGTGACTACGATTATTATCTTCGGAAAAGACGTATTCGAACTTGGGCATTATTTTTTTAATATTTCGTTATAACTTATATACGGTTCTTCGAGAATAGACGAATCACTATTGCAGTATTACCTATTGGCTGTAATAAAACTTGTATAATATGATATTCCGGTACCTACAGTTTAATTTCAAATAACTATTGTAAAAAATAAGATTGAACTGAATCAAACACGAAAGACAAACGTTATTTATCTACAGTGGCGTTGTGTTTTGTCAAAAATGACCAAGTACGGCCATTAATGACGTGTTAAATCAAAAATCACTTTTACAGGCATGTCGTTTAATGCGTTAGACTTTATTGTGTCAATTTTTATGATGAAGTGTTTAAAGAAACGTACTTAGGTAAATAATTTAAAAAAAATAATAACATACCTACTTATGTTAGTTATAGGTACCTAACTTATTATATAGTTAAGAATAATATAAAAAGCTTTGGAACACTTACTTGGATTGCCATGGTTAATAAATAATTTTTTTTTGGTTGTTGAGTGTGTTTGATTCACTAAACGTTGACTGAGTGTAAAGTTTATCGTCGACGATTGGCTTTATATATACGCTTATCCGAGCGTGTTTACCGCCGGCGGCTGTTGACTGGGTGTTTGGTGGTACGGTGACCATTCACAACAATATAGTATAATGGCATAGCGGGGCGTATTCCCGGTATCGTAACCTTGCATTGGAATTCACAAATCGAACGAACCGTACTTAAAATAAATCTACACTTATTACCTGACCATGGTAAACATGTGTATGGTGATATATTCAATTAAATCCAATCGTCGTAATTCACTATAAACGTCGCCATAATTTAAACGTTAATATTTATTAAAAATATAATTAAAATTAGTGTTGAAATGGTTTAGATGCAGTTAAAGTTCAATAAAATGAACCATGTAACACAAATCATAAAAAGACCCGGTGTACTTACAATCTGAATAAACCTAAAAAAAAAATCAGTTCTAGAATAAAATGTATAAGTAGTCGTATTATAGGAATAGGAGTTATTTTGTGTTACATGTTGTATTAGGTAGGTATATCAAAATGTCAAGTCACTGGGTTTACATTAATAATTATCATACTTTCTGTCTTTCTGATTTACAACAAAATAATCAAAATCGATCCATTGGAAAATTGGTGTGCGTGTACCGTAAATACCTAACAGTGTTTAGTGTTAAGAGTTTTCTACCAGCATTTTAAAATTTTCTTCTAAGTTCTAAAAACAATAATTTCTTAACTAAAAATGTCTGAAATATTAAATGTATACCATCATTTGACCAGAAAATTAATTGTATAGGTACATACCTACATTTTTATTCTTTTTATTGTTTTTTTTTTAACATTTGAATCATTTGCTAATTTTTATCCAGAACTTTATCTGTTATACTTCTAAATTTGAGTACCTATGTTTTTATTGTGCATTTGTCATGATTTTTTGGAATTAACAAAATCTTTGTTTGAAAATCGTATATTCTTATAACTTTATATTATATAATAGATTTACTTTGCTATGATTTTGTCAATAGCAATTTTTTTCAAAATGTATTCGTCTTTTAAAATTAAGTTGCTTGTTAAGTAACTTGATTATTTTGATTATTATTTATTATGGGTTTGTGTTAGTTGAGCCGTTGACGTATTTACGCAACAGCCATTTAGACTGGAAACGGGTTTGTCGGTTAGAATGTATATACATATAGAGGAAACTAGAACATTATTTGGATGTGATTGGAGTTTGACATTGTAAAAATTATATAACGTTGGTTAATGGTTAGTAACAATTGTTATATCTACTAATTTTGTCCACCGCAAGATGTTATAAAAACGTTTTAAAAGTAATTTCAATTAATTTGTAATTCATTTATGGCGAATGATATCATTCAGTCATATTCTCTACCACTGCAGGGGTAGGCACATTTGTACATTCTTAAAAGTGCCTGGAAATTAAAATATTGTGTGTCGACTGCAATAATATTACCTACTCAAAATGTGTTGGGCTCTATTAGAAAAAGACCAAAACAGTTCGAGTGACTCTAATTTTGTTTTTTTAATCGGTAATGATGGTAAAAATGTAAAATGGACATAATTCGGTTTGGATAGCTAACGTTGTCGATGTTATTATTCATTAAGCACTTAATACAATTATTATTATTTGCCAACTCTAATAAAACTAATGACATTCGGAATACATAATGACGGATGTATAATGCATTGCGAAATATTACATAGGTAGGTACTTACTTTTACTCGACTTGATAGCCATAATCGCAAGTGGGTATATTAAATACCTACGCGGCTATTATACCTACATACAGATATCAGTTTCCCCGTCGAAACCAGTTTTGTTTTGAGGTAAGCTGTGTGGAAGCCACTGCAGAAGAGCTTGAAATTAATTTAACAGAAAATTCACCTAAATTATATCTTAAGGAAATTGGGAAATGGTAATTTTCTATATATGGAATATATAAAACAAATATATGATCAAAATATTTTCAATTATTTTGATATATTTTTTTTGTTGGTCTGTTATTACTCTTTTAAAATGCATTATATTCCCAAATGACCATATAAATATATTTTTTATATTGATTCTATTTTCAATTTAAAATTATTAATTATATACTTACCTAATCAAGTATAAAAAAACAAATACATTTTAACCACACTAAAAGTTGTCACTCCTAAGTATGAATAAAGTAGGAAGGGAAATTATAAAATGTTGTGAAAAAACTAATATTTTCAGTATTAATGCTGTGTGGATACACTAATAATTAATAACCGATCTAAATAATTCAACATATGTCAAATTTAACATATTCATTCCAATGATTTCTCTAAACACATAAATAAATAATTTGTTCTTTTTTAAAAGTATATTATATGAAAATGAAACTACAAAATGTCTATACTTTTGCAATAACTTTTGGAGGACTAAGTCCGCTAAGCCCCCCTCCAATTTCCACCAATAAAAGAGATAGATAATCGTGTAAATAAATTTAGTATCTTATTTGTGTAATTTGTAATGATTAAAAAAAAAATAATGATAATAGTCACGTATATAGCTATATATACATGACGTATATAGCTCAATAGTGTAGTTACTACACTGAAGTAAATGACGACCAAAAAATACGAAAGTAAAGTTTATGCAAATTATTAAAGTATACTGTAGTAAATATAAATGTATGAAAAGCATGTTCCATAAAATATTATTAAAAAGAAAACAAAAAACACGAACAAATAGTATAAACAAATATAGAGTCGGTCGAAACTCAAAATGTCCACTACAAATTTAGGAACCTATTTAAAAATAAGGTTCTTGAAAATCACGAAAATCACGAAAAGTATGTTCTTAAAAAACAAATGTGCGTTTATGCACCAAATACTTGTGGTAAAAATGTATGCTCATAAAAATTATGTTTGAAAAATACTTATAATTTTGATTTTAAATAGTTTATCATAAAACAAGTTACAGTAATATGTTTATTATTTATTGATTTATTTATTATTGTATGTCTAATTATTATTCCCCGAAAAATAATATAAAAATGATAGATTAACCTAAAATGTAGAAAAAAAAATTATTTGGTATAAAATAATAATTGAGTAGATAGATTATTAGTATTTCTTTTTTTCCGTTGCCCACTAAAGTGGACACCTTTAATACAATTTTTATTTTTATTTCTTAAAATATTAAAAGACTAAATATATGACCATAACTACCTTTATTAACCTATATACCTATTACCTATATACCTATATTACTATGTGGCTTAGTAAAAATGTCTTAAAATATCCTCCCCCTACAATTATGTTATGGTAAACTGCTTACGACACCAGTTAACTCCATATTATAGACGGTAAATTACTTATGGCGGCCGTTACCGAATTTTTTCTTGTTTAAGAACTTACACATAATATTATCACACTACAAGTAGTCATAGAAGTTTGTGTTACAAACAGCCATATGAATATTTATATTTATTTATACGTCTATGGTTATTGTATACACATGTATGATTTTTATTGCCGTGTGGGTCAGTGCCCAGTGGAGTATTATTTTATAAACAAATCGAATTTTTAATATTGATCATCGCCGCTGACTTACAGACTACAGTAAGTTATACCTTCGAGTAGATATTTCGATATTCGACATTTCACGTCACCGATGTTTTGCTAAAATTTAAGGAGTAAGAAACTAACTATTCGCATTTTGACCAATTGTTTCGTTTATTGACGAAATACGGGTAATACGATATAGTCGATATAGACTTCAAGCAAACTGCCTTCCAAATATTATTTGTAAATGTTGTTTGCGATGTTGCCAAATTCATAGAAAAAAATTAATTGAGTTAATTAAGTTAGGTAACTTAATTGTAAACGTTAAAAACGTTATAGCAATCACCTACTATTATTAAATTGAACCAAGTTGAAAAAGTTGAATTAAGTTTTTTCAGTGCATCCAAATTGCATACCAAAAACATAAATATAAATTGGAATGTCCAAATTGCATGCCGTCTCTTGGAGGGGTCTGTCCGACTAAAATAACTAAATAACTTACATTTCCACTGAAGGAACGGTCTTTTGTTACATTACCACGAAATATATAAATATTGTAGCAGGTGAAACTGTGAATAATAAATATTAGATAACACTTTTGTAGTTTAGGCCGTTTAGGGTAATCAAGTGAATGTATTCTATATTTTTACATGGTACCTATTTCAAATAAATTATTATATTTTAAAATTTGGCGGAGTTTTTTTGTTGACATTTCGCACATACAATATTACAATTATAATAGTTAGGTACAAATATTTTACAATACAATATTAATAAACAATAATAAAATAATAAAGACCATAGTTCATTATAAGAAAATAATTAAGACGATAGTTCATAATAATAAAATATGTCAATATGGCAAATATGGCAAATATATAATAATAATGTTAATACCGGAAACATCTTTTTTTGAATCATAATATAATAATAGTAACAGTAATTTGTAAAACAGTTAATATTAAAGAGGGAATAGTTTAAAATTATTCAGGCCTAAATTAAAATGAAAAATGACTTTACAATATAATAATGATAATAAATTAAAGATTTGGAAAAGCATTGTTGTATTTTAAATTTTAAATTAAGAAAGTACAAATAAAAGTTTAAGTTGTGTACATAAGTGCATGCTATCATAAATAAACATGTGGTTCACAGTGTGCCATCGGACAGACCCCTCCGAGTTGGACTTTTTTTTTGGCATGGGATTAGGATGCAGCCAGTTTTTTAAGTTCTAAGGTTCAACCTTAGTATATTGTTAAAACAGACGATTCTCAAACGACCGAATTTCTGGATTGTGACCCAAGATTTATTCATTATTTTCTTTTGATTTGATTTTTATCTAAAATATGAGCAGCAGCGTTTTAATTATTGACCTATATTTGTTCTATGGACACACCTATGCGAATATAGCTCTGTTCTCGTCCATTGGAAGTGCTATACTATTATTGTAGAAGTGTCATTTCAAAAAGTTTGGGCAACAATTATTATTATTTGTTTGTTAGAATAACTTTCCAATAAGACTTCAAACAGTTATGTAGCCAGTGTAACGTTTAAGTTAGGTACCTATTCTTTTATATATTTTTCTGTAAGACTACAGACATAATATGTGTAATATTTTAGTCTACAGTGAGATCCAATAGATGTTTATACTTGACTTGACTTATGCTCCGTTACGTATAACCTTTGAAAATGATTATAAAAATATATTATCACTGATAACTGATTAGTGTTCTAAAAATAAGGTGGTGACCATATGTGTTTGCTGATAGAATAGTGATCTATAAATTAGTTGGGGCCAGGGGGCATGTTTGTATCCTGCCAGTCACCATTATTTACAACTTCTCTCTTCAGAATTAGCTTAAAATTAAAACTACTTATTATTAGAATTCAAATAGGAATGTTGTTATAACAACAAACTTTCCATGTTTGATTTTTAATTTAGTTCAACAATTTAAATTTTATGAAGTTTTGTTGTAAGACTCAATTATATTCACAGTATCTACGTTAATTTTTTATGAACTGGGATTTATAATAAGAGTTAACATTATATTATATAATATATTGTAATCTTCTTGTGTGCACAATAAAATTCAATTAAATATAACTCATCAAAATTATAGGTTTAAATATTAGTGATAGAAAATTGTTCTGCTACATTTATCTCTATTTCAAAAGTGACAATACGAAATTACTCAAATTTAAGATAAGCAATGTGATCATTTTTGCTACTTTTAAAATAACATGAATGAAATATCAAATACCTAAAAAACCTATCAAATGAACAGTGAAAAACTGTATTTCAACAAAGAAATCATAAACTCGATAAGTCATTGTTAAAAAGTTCATGTACAAAGTATACTAGTAGTATTAAGTAGTATCAACATTGGAAAAATTATTTATGATTCTAAGTGTTCAATGAAACATTTTATTTTACATTGCTAAGTTATTTTGGTATACATTAAATATTAATAGAATCCTTCTTGAACATTCTAGATTCCAGGACATTTCCACATACTTGTTATTTTCACCAAAACTCGTTTCACTAGAAAAAAATCAATTTTGGTTTATGATGTAACTCTTAAAAAAATGACTGTAGATAAATGACATTTTTACTGAATGATTATATTTGCATTTGCCATTTTCTATAAACCAGAACATTTCAAAAATATTTTGATTCATATTAAGTCATTTATAGCCATATAAAATGTTCGATTATTAGTTTTTTTTTTTAAATTAATGTCAATAAAAAAGTTTTTACTCAGTCCAAAAACTTTAAAATATAATACAAGGTTTCTCATAAGTTATCGTAAATGTAAATCAAAAAAAATTTTATCGTTATAAATAATAATTTTTTATGAGCTTCTGAAGTTCAAATTTTGACAAGAAATTTTAAAAATCACGAAAATTTACAAATTATTTTAAGTTAGAAATTCATGAAAATGTTTCTATTTATACCTAAGTTTCGACAATTTAATATAAAATTTCCCTTAAGTTTTCCTACAGTTAACAAAAAAAAAGTTCACTGAAATTTAAATTAATTTTTTACGAGCGTTTGAAGTTAGACATTGTATAGTTTACAAAATCTCTTAAAACGATTTTCTTATTCTATTGTTTTTCAAAAACTATTAACTGTGGTTGTTCAAAATTTTCAAGAACTGTTTATTTTATTATTTTCTATACAAGATAAAATTAAAAAATATTTTAACTTGTTTAGAGCCATTTATATACAGTTTCAATTTTCATTTCTTTTAGGTTTTTTCTTCTATAAATGTCAATAAAATTTTATTTGTTGGGTCAAAAAGTTTGAAAATTTGATACAAAGCTCCTGATATATTGTTACAATAGCAGTTGAAAAATATTAAAAGTGCATATTATATATTCAATATTAATACTATTGAGTATTATATAGTATAGTAAAATAAATTACTGTTATCACAATAATATTATTAATATGTACGGTTGAGGATTTGTAGCATTTGCATATTTGTTTTGCACGATCACAAAAATAGCAGAGTAAGAAACAAATACGCTTCATGCTCAAAGAAGGCTAGTTTTTAAATTTTATTTTACATATAAATGCATATTCTGAGTTTTATTTGGTTTTAGTGCATATTTCTTCGATTCTATACGTTAAGATGCATATTTTCAATAATTTATCTTGTTATCAATATTTTATTTAATTTAAATATTTAATATAAAATTAAAATAATGTTGAATTTTAAATTATTTTAAATTTTGATCATATTAATATGGTTGTTGACTGTTCCCACACGCATGTTTTTCCTAGAGACACGTCTCGAGGATTGCCGATTAGATTTATTTTCTGGTTATTAATTTTATTTATGAACAGATATTGTTCACTGCATAAGATATTATAAATACAGTTCACAGAGACGTCCGTCGCAGACATCAAAATCAGCTAAATAAAATATATTCATACAAATAATCTTATTTTTTAATGCATATTTTAAATACATATTTTGCACATTTTAGTGCATATTTGGTGATTTTTTAGAGCTGGAAATTCTGCCCTATTAATATACCTACTTAAAATATTATATGCTGACAGACCGTCTTTGCTCAGAATTTAACACATCAATTTATTACAGTCTACTAAACTAGACTTCTAATGTACAGCAGAGCGACATCTGCTTACCCGTTTTTTTGTTATGACTATACCTATGACTGTATAGTGTATACGAACCGTATATGAATCTTACGGTTATCCATAGCTTATGGACTTGGTACACTTAGTCAGTCTTTTAAATACGATTTATTGTTTAACTAGGTGTTCATCGACGACTAAGTGGTGCGTATGCTGTGATAATTGGTAATTAATATTAATATACTGTTCACCTTGGTGAAATATTTACAATATGTATGTCAATGTCACTTCAATAATATTTATTAAGCAAATAATTTTCAAATGATGTGAGATGACCGTTGATTTTTTAATGTTGTCTATAATCATCGTGAATAATTGCCTATTTGACTGAAAAATAGAACACGTGAACATTGGTAGGTATTTACTCATTACTTTGTGAAACAATATATATTTTTAATATTAAATATGGCACTCCTATATCTGATATACTTAAATGGCTACCTGTACTCATATTATATTAAATAATAAGTAATAATTTATCAAACCACAGTTCAAGGCTATAGAGTGTAGACTCGAAACTCGTGGTGAGTCAAAGGCGAACAAATAACCTCTAAGTACGTATAATGTATGATACCTATACACTCAATTAATGCAATCAATGGCTGCTGTAGAGTTGTTTTATTTCAAGAAAAATGACGCATTTTCTTTTGCGTATTCCTATCACATCTACAAGAGGTGTACGGTTTTTCGTTTAAGGGGCGATGCATTTCATCTTGGATTTAACTCTTTTCATTCATTGATACCTGCAGACCTATTCAATCTGCTTATCGCTGTATGAACACCCACGTTAATCTGTTAATTAATACATGGAACCTATAGATAAAAAAAAAATAAACGTTTCTCATCTTGCAATATATACTAACCATAAAAACGCCATGTCAGCGATCAGTAGGTAAACAACTGCAGTTCTGTACATTTAATTTTGGTTTCACCTGGGTCCAAATATAGGTATATTTGATCGGACCCTTGATTGAAAAGTATATAAGACAGTGCGGTATAATCAGGACGATTAGGTAAAATGTTTCAAATAAAAAAAAGTTTTTTAAGAAATTTTGGTAGTTGACAATTCGATATTTTATTTACATAATAATATAATAAATTATTTGTTTCTAGAATTTATTATAAATTAGTATTGTTTGTATGCTGGGGCGGCATAAGATTGTTTGTATGCTGGAGCGGCGTGTCCGTAAGCCGGGGCGGCGGTGGAGTATCCGTAAGCTGGGGCGGGGGTGGAGTATCCGTAAGCTGGAGCTGGTGCGGAGTAAGCTGGTGCGGAGTAAGCTGGTGCAGAGTAGGCTGGTGCGGAGTAAGCCGGGGCGGAGTAAGCTGGCTTGTAGGCTGGGGCAGCTGCTGGGTAAGCCGGGGCCGATGGGTAGGCTGGGGCCGCTGGGTAGGCTGGGGCCTTGTACGCTGGCTTGTAGGCCGGGGCGGAGCTGTAAGACGGTGTGCCTTCTTTCTTCACTTCGGCGACGAAACCGTTGTAGTCGTCAGCGGTGTATTCGACGATTCTCTTGGTGCCATCGGGCTCGACCAGGCTGTAGGATCCCTTGACGTAACCGTTGCCGTCGCTGTATTCGGACTGGCTTTTGATGTCGTATGTGGCATCGTCGTGCACGCTGTATTCGAAGTTGTACGGGGCTGGGGCGTAGGCGGGTTCTGGGGCGTAAGACTTGGGTGCGGAGTAAGCTGGTGCTGGGTATGCAGCGGGTGCTGGGTAGGCGGCGGCCGGTGCTGGGTAAGCAGCTGGTGTCGGGTAGGCTGGGGCGGCGAGTGCGGCGGCGAGCACGCAGGCGAAGACGGCGACGGTCTGAAATGCGAAATTGAACAATATAATAATTATGTTTTTATATAAATAATACTATTATATAGCTAGTACTAGCGATGAAACAAATTATTCTGTTTGTAGACAATTTTATTTTTTTTGGCTTTTGAGCCAATTCGGTTATTAGGTTATTAATAAAATGATAAAATACATATTAATATTCATTTTACGTTTCCTTAAAAAATTTTTTTTAACTTTGTAGTTTTATAAGCCTTGTGCTTAGTACACGCTTATTATTTTAGGACATGTATATTATTATGTATACCAGCGATTAATATTATATAATTTATATTATGTGGAACAGTCTGGAGGGTGGTATCAGCAAGGTACATTGCAGTACATTATATCGAAACATCAGAATTATACTGCACTATACTCTGTGGTCAATCGAGATTTTCTTGTATTGGTCTAGTGGTCCACTCTGTATAGTTGGTGTCTTTGCGGTACGATTAAACCAATTGCAGATGCGAAACACTAAGTATTATTTGAATTTATATAGATCCTATTACTCCCCAACTAATCAATAATTAGACAAATATTATATAATATTATATATTTTCTTGGAGCCTGCACGTGCCGCCGACGGGATGGTAATTGTTATAAGTGCAGCCGAATGTCCGGTTTGGCCGACGTGACTATAATCGAAATAGGCTATTTATGTAGCTGTCATTCTGCAAGGTTTAAGATGATAAACGATTTATATATTAAATTTGTACGCCTGTAATCCGCCCGTTTACGTTGAAATCTCAGAATTACAAGACGGATTTTTAGAAACCATCTTTATAAATTTGTTATCAATAAAACCGTGTTTAAAGGTGGACGATAGGATGATAGAATATATTATTGTTATCGATAGAATTTCCATCCAACCAATACATCAATATGATTGATATTAATTAAAATATGGTTTAAGACCGTTGAAATTTGAAACAATTTTATTTGAATACAATTAATTTAAATAATATAATTTAATGACCTAAGCTATAAAAAACAAGGTGAGAAAACTGTTACACAACTTTATGTGAGCATTTCTAAACCTGAGATCTATCTGCTACGACACTTATAGATATTAAGTAAATATAATTTATCTAACATCTTGTAAAATATTCCTATTGACCTACTTATTGTTATATACTGAAAAAGAAATTTGATTTTAGTGCGAGTCTTAGAATCACTAGATACCAGAGAATTTGTTTTACGTTCTAGACTGCAGGATGACGAAACAAAAAACATAATTTAAAAAATAACAACATGTGGTGTACTCACTTGGAATGCCATGGCGAATAAATAAGATTTTTTTGGGTCGTTGAGCGCGTTGAAGTCACTGAACGTTTTGACTGAATGTAAAGTTCTAACGGCTGGCAGTCGGGCTTATATACCTACTCGTATACCAGCATTGCGCCTGACTCGGTCTTCGCCGGCTACCGTCGAGGGCTGTTGGATAGGTGGGGCCAAGTACGTTTCGATCGCCATAATATTATACCAGGATTGCGCTATCCCGGCGTCTGAGGCGTGTGCCTCCAGGGCGAAATCTTATCGAAATAATATAATTTTATCGAACAACCAAAATCAGGTTATTGCACACAGCTGTTACGCACATTGTTGTGTGTGTGTTATTATTGCTTGTTCGCGAAATTGAACGTAAAATTCGCGTATGTAGAACTGGTCCTGTTGGCCAACAATTGAGCTGGCGTTATTGTTACATCAACGTGCGTTACCTATCTCTACACTAACGTTTGGCGTAAAAGATTGGTTGTACCTACATGTTTATCGTATACGAAGTGTAAGTATAGAGATTAAAATGAAAAATTAGGTAATTAAGGACTTATGAGGAACATTTATAAGATTGTTAAATATTATAAGTTATAAATTTTAATCATAAATACATTTTCAATATTGTTGATTTTGATGAATTTTTTTACGATATTCTGTACTTTAAAAACCAAAAATATCATAATGCATAAATCAATAAATGGCTAAAAAAAAGTATACAATTAATAAACTTCAAATGTCTACAAATAGTCCAAAAAGAGAGAAAATAATTTGACAATTTTATCATATTTAAAAAATATTATTATAAATAATTGGTGAAAAATTGAATTCTGAACCTACTGTTATTAATTTTTTAATAAATACAAAACAACAAAAACAATTTTGATGAAAACTAGCTATGGTTGAAACTTCTATTTTCTCTAATTATTATAAATATTCCTGAGAATTTTTTACTTTCCACACACCAAAGAACCAACTAGGAAAAATGTTCTTCCTAGAACAACCCTCAAAATGGAAAATTGAAGAATGTTTATTGGTTCTAAAGCCTAAAGATGCCCCTCAAACATCAACAAAGAAGGTGTTAAGTATTGGTAACCGTTTTACTGTACAAAATGTGTCAACTTTCGAGTGTACGTCAGAATTGATTAATCACTTTAGTGTATGTGTTAAATTTGAAATCAATGATAATTATCATTGCATACCAGTTTGAATACGGGAAAATAATTCTGATCGAAAACGGTCTTATCAACTTACATTAATAAATATATTTTATGATATATTTATATAACTTTTAAAGTACTTACTTAATTTATTTTACTATCAGTGATACAGAAGGTTGAATTAATTTTTACATAACATAACATTACATTTTAAAATTCATGTATATAATATTTTATAAGTTAAAAGTTTTCGATACCCACAAATAATATTTTTAAATTACAACAAAATACCGAATAGAATCGTTATTCTTTCTAAATTTCGTCCAAATTTCAACTTAAAATATCCATAAAAAAAACTTGGCAGATATATTTTTAGTTTTTGGTCACAATATGAAGTATGAACTACTCATGATGAAATTTGCAATACGTATTCAATCCTTAGCTATAATAATTAACATTTTATACATTTTTAACTATAAAATAATTTGAACATTTTCGTGATTTTTATGAATTTTATCAAAATTTGTACTTCAAATGCTTATAAGAAAAATATGTGCTATGTATTTTTTAATAGCTATAATATCAAGTTATGAGAAACCTTTTCCATATTCAAGCTTGTTATCCAACTTTTTGATCGAAAATGTATAGAAAGAAAAATTTAAAATTTGAAACATCTGTATATAACTCAAGAAGGGCAAAAATATTTAGAAAATTAAAACACAAGTAAGAAAGTACAATAGATTAATATAAACATTTGGTGAAAAGTTCAAGTTTCTACAGACAATATTCGTTTTTGAATGAAGAAACTCCTTTCCACGTCTACTGTTGTAATTGATGCAAATTGAAAATTAGCAAAATCGGAATTGTTGAGGTCGTCTGGAAAGTTTTGGTTCGACACTTTTTCACCATTCAAAATTTTTGAAATTTTTGTCAATGTTTTAAAACCCGTATTTTAAACGGATTTTAATTTTTTTTATATCTTGTCCCACTCTATTTTCTGCTTGTTTAATTTAATTTTCTACATCTTATACAATTTTTATCGAATGGTGAAGAATGTTTCTAACTGAGTTATAGAATCACTCTATGTTCCAAAATCACAGTAAATGGATATCAAGTCACTTTTCAAATCACAATCGTCCAGGTCTTGTGCTTTCTTAATTGACTAAAAGCTGCATCGCTCAAAAACAGAACAATATTGTCGTATTTAATCCCTTGAGGTCACAAAAGATGAAGTGCTTTATCCAATAATTTAGCAACTCCGGTATGATTAGCTTTTTCCAGTGCTTCTGTGTGAAGTAAAAATATTTTTCCTGGGCATTTCTAACGTACCAATAATTACATTAGCGAAGTACCGGCCTTCCACATAAGTGGTTTCGTCGATAGAAATCCACAGTTTTTGATTTTCACTTTTTTATATTGTTCATTGTTTTTTCTTATCATTGGGCAACATACGATTTTCTCAATGCCGATTCGACGGGAATACTCTTGCTTGTATATTTTTCCAAAAAGTCACGAAAACAGTCAATTGATAATTTTCTCAGTGGAATATTAGCTGATAAAAGGTCTTGACACAAATCATAATTAAATGTAAATTTTTTGGATGGTAGTGTTAGTAAACTTTGATTTTTTGATTTTTCAGATTCCCTAGGTCCCTAGAAGATGGAAGCGAATTTGACTGTACATACAAAATGTATATATCCAGCAGTTGAAAAAATATCACTTCCGAATTCTGACACAAACTCACGTAAACAAGCACTAGTCGAAGTTTTATTTTTCGGAATTCTTTAGACAGGACAACAACGCGCTACACGAGATAGTCGAATACTAAATTATATTATACAAGATAATCATTTTATTGTTTACAATAATATATGACTATAAATATAAATATACTATAAACTTTAAATATACCTTATTTCAAACATTCCGAGTTAAACAGCTCGACCACGGCCAGTCATTTTAGTGTACCTAGTTATTTTCGTAACACTGGCAAGAATAAGCTATATTTAAAAGTTAAAGTAAGATTTTATTTTTATGAAATTTTCACATATAATGAAAAATAAATTAAGCATTAAATATATGTATGAGAAAACTTCGCTACGTTTCAGAAAAAGGACGTATTTATTGAAAAAAAAAAATTTTAAATGTAGGAACGTGATAAAATGATATCTATGAGAAATAAACCCACAAAAGGCAAAAAAAATGCAAAATAAAATTTTCAGATTATTTTACTAGACTATCTTAATCGGATTTTTAGCTTGATAGATTAATGCCTACATCAACTAAAAAAAAAAATGCAAAATATTTCAACTTCCGAGCCCTAGTAGTAATTAATGAGTTATAATTTTCTACCAGAATTTTTTCTACTGCCTAAGCAATATCGCGAACACAATATGGACAAAATAAACACACTTACACACACATCGTTGTATACAATCGCTCCCCTCAGAATCTAAAATTGGCAGGTAGGTAAAATATATATTATTGCAGATCCATATTATGCATTCATCTCTCCAGTCAGAATCTATCAGCCGCCGCCTCGGTCACCTCTATTCTATTAAAATATATTTCACCCAGTCGTGGTCGGTTATTAAGTTTTTTTTACAATATTCTATTAATAGTGAGGCATATACTTGAGTATTATATAATGGATACTATCATTTCAAAAACCAACAATCAACCTACACGTAAAAATATGTAATATCAAAAGTTGAAAAGTGAAAGACAAAGTTTAGACATTTGAATTTTTAATATTTAAGAATCGTATACTTTATACATTATGAAAACAACTGCAGGTTAGTCAATATGTTTAGTGAACGGCATGGAAACTTATAATAAAGTGCTATAAGCCTATACACTGCGTATTTCCTTTTATCAAAATGATAAAAATAATTTTTCTGGTATCGTAATAATAAAATTAATAATAAATAAATATTTTTCTCACAATTTACAAGATATTCCAAAATATGCCAAATGGGTTAAATATTCCCTAACCCATGAAATATTCTCAAATATGCCAAAAAAACTTTGTTCTGCGAACTCAGACTTGAACAAATTGTCCGTATTTTTTGTTCTCACAAGATTGCATAAACCCAGTAACGATATGTAAAAACATAAAAATCCGCTACTTAATTATTGCGTAATACTTTTTACAGAGCTTAGTAGATTCTAAGTTGCTACAGAGTGCACCTATTACAGTATTACCCACAGATATATACTAATACTAGATAGCCGTCTTCGAATACACCACAACAAAATAAGCTGAAACGCGACGCCATATGCAAAGAAGACAACTCGATAAACAAACGTTATCAATATTAGACTATTATCAATTATATAATACATATTAATATTATAGATTTATTATTTTATTATATTGTATGTAGGTATATTATTGTTATTATTATTTAAAAATGAGAACTTAGTACTTACCTATATTTTGTTATTTCTCAGTTCTCTGTTTTATAACTCAATAATATGTTTTATATTATTAAATAGAGCCATTAATTAAGACAACCTATGTAGTATGTACGTATATTAATATACATAAATTTGGTATTTAACTAAATCGTAATATTTTATGAATTATGAAACAAGGAAACATCGTAAAAAATACTAAGATATAAATTGCAGGTACTACATTATTATAATTACCTATATTATTAACAAAAATTACAATTAGTAATGCAAATATAAGTAGGTAGATACGTACAACATTATTATTATTAAAAAACAAAATTGTACAGTTAGCAAATAAACGTAGAGTAGGTTGTAGGTAGTAGTATGCATGACTATTGATTATAAAAAAGAATAGTTTTCGTTAATTTTTGACGTTTACTCACAGGGTTTAACAAGTCTGATGAAAACTGTTTACCTTAGGAATGTAAACGAACACTTAAAAATTTTTTAACAAGCAAAGTTATTAAAACTAATTTATGTGGTCTTTCTAAAATACCAACATTTTCACAACTTAAATCTTTAAATATAGAACGGTCCAAAACAAATTTATTAACAACATGACTAATAATTTTTTTGTCTAAATTTTTAATATTGATACTTGAAAGATAATTTGTATGATATAAGAAACTAATTTCTGATTCTTTAATTATTCTATATACACAATTAGATGTTATAACCAAACCACCTTGATTTTTTAGGAGAACAAACTGTTTGTGTCTGAGTGGTAAACTATAATTATGTTCATTTCTATTTTCTATAAGTGATGTTATGCATGAATTGCAATCTATAATTTTACAAACTTTTTTAACAATGTACCCTGTAATATAATATAAAATATTTTCTTTTGCCTCAATCAATGCTTTGTTTGAGCTATTTAGTAATGTCATTCTATTTACAAAGTCTTCATCAATTTTATCTTCTATTTCATCAAAATCATTTAAGTTTTTATTTTTTCTATTCCATTTAAACTCAAACAAATCTCCAAACACGTCATTATCAAAAGTATTACAATTTCCATTTGTTTTGCAAGTAATAGCATTTTTCATTAATATTTGTTTCAGTGCCGTTTTGAACTGTAATGTATTTGGGTTATTGTTTGAACCAAATTTCTGTCTAAATCTTGAGAAGAGTATTTCAATATGATCTTGGGAAAACTTATATGACAAAATATATTTAAAATGAGGTGTTTCATGAAATAAAAGCTTCGCGATTGACAAAATGGATTTTGTAGCGATTGCAAAACCAATAACAAAAGATTTCTTATTTGTTGTGTGTACAAATTGCAAATTCTTGGATTGGTTTTGAATTTTTAAACTAAATAGATATTGTATAATGGGAACTACAACCGATTCCAAAAAATCAACATTTGAGGGAAATATTGGAGATTTAAATCCTTTTCCAAATGGATTCCTGGTGTTCAAAAAATCAAATATCCGGTTAATGTTTCTACAGAAAGTAACTGTTGCATCTACATTATGAAAATTTTCCATGTGCATATTTTTCAAAAAAGTCAATGCATCAGCTGTCGATGCACTTAACGTTTGTGCTGCAAGCTTCACTTTCATTTTATTATTCTGCCACTTAACATGGACCTGGCTCAATTTATTAGCTAATTTAAGTGATAATTTATTTTGAACTTCAAACAACTGATCAATGTAACTCCATTTAATAGCTCCTTCATTAGAAATCAATATTTTGTTATTACCTAGAGTATTCCGAGCAAGTTTAACCATATGACATGGATCCGGTATGAAAAATACTTTTTCCGTTGTAATAGGATGGTCAAACCAACACTTCAATTCATCATAATTATCTATATTGTCGAATAAGCAGCTCAATATTTTCATACTTGAAAAATTTGTAAAAGCCCCATCACACGTCACACCCCAAACTTTTAGTCCAGCATTATGTGAGATGGTCAGTGCTGAGTTAATGAGTTCAGCTTGAGTAGAAGCACTGATTTTATTTTGAAAAACATATCCAACAGGAACTTTCCACTTACCATTTAAACTAACTAACATGAATACTAAAACTTCAGTGGCAGGCGTATTTGTTCCTTCTAAATCCAATTCATTACCATAATCACTAAATCCAACATATTTACCATTTTTTTTATTCCATACTATTTGCTTTTTAATTGCCATTGCATCTAGGATCAAATTACAATGTTTATCTGCTGGGGATAATGTTTTCAAAGCATCAAAAACTTCAGTAAGAAAGCCTGGTTCTGCATTAACAGAAGATGTCCAATTCCGTATAGCCGATATATTAGGCAAACTAAGAATGGATCTATTTAAAATGAAATAAGCAAAAAAATTTGTTCAAGAAAATAGCAACAGTAATATGATTAAATTATGCACAATAAATTAAATAAATAAGCAAACAAGCAATTTACCGGCAGTAAGCATAAGCTTTAGGTGAGTAATAGTGTAACGTTAGAGCAAACTGCTTTATTTCAGTGGAGTAGCGACGACCTTTGGCTGCTCGTGCTGCATTTTTAATTTGGTTTTTAAAAATATCGCTGGAAATGCCTTCAAACATACCAAGTAGCATATCCTCTGAATCATCATTCAACATTCCTGGTTTTGTCATAGTGTACGTAATTAAATAAATAAGTACACATATGTGAGAAATTCTATTACTTAGAAAGTTGGTTATACTACCAAAATGCATTAAAAAATTAGGAAAATAATAATTAGTGGTTAAAATAGTTGGTTTCTATTTAAGAAAAAAAAGTGGTAGTGCGCATGAGCAAGTCTAATTATATTTAAAAAAGCAGAAATTAAAATGCAGGGCTTTACATCAGGATTATGAGTGTTCTCAATTAGCGTTTACAAACTGTATACTATACCTTTGTTTTTTAAATCATCTAAGAGTCCTTTCATGTTTCTTATTGTAGCTTCTCGTCTCCTTAATTTTTGTTTCAACAGTCTTATTTGTTTTTTGTACTTAGTTGGAGTACTAGTTTTAACTCTTGGTGACATAGGGAAACTAATTTCTGGACGCATTTTTTTTGAAGGAGTAATAAGTACAGGGGAACTTGTTGCTTTTGGAATCTTAGTTTCTGTCCATGACCAAACCCAGGACTTGTCTTTACTATCATCATCACTTGATGATAGGAAAGGTCGTTTTGCTGTAGGTGATTGAATAGTTATTGGCGTCGTATTTAATACATCTGACTGATGTACTGGAGATTTACTGGATATTGAAGCTGTTGATAATATACAATTTTTTACTTTCTTGATTTTTAATCAAGTAAGTATGGTAATTTAAATGAAATAATTTTGTGGGGCTGTTCACACTGACATTTTTCTGGATTCAAATTGTTATACCGAGTGTGATATCAGTTACCTAATAAATTTCTAAAAATTAAAAATCAAGAAAGTTTACATGCCGATCCCTAACTTGGCAAGCGTTTTTAAAATAACTACATATGCATAACATAATATGTTATTAAATGTTGATAATTATTTACTTGATGCTACAGGTCTATCAGGAAAAATTTATGGAACTGTACTGGGTTTAAGTTTTAACTTATAACTGCCTCCTGGACTATCAACAAAATCTGTTTTTAAAAAATGGATGTTACATATTCGGCTAGACTTCTTAGGTATAAATCCATGACGATTTATAGCCAACAGCCATTTTTCCAAACGAATTCCATCATTGATTGGAAACCTAAAGTTATAATATTTAAAATTGTATTTAGGGAACTACTCTTGTTTCAAAACATAAAAAATGTTTGATTTTACGATGTACATACGTAAAAAAGTGGATATCGCTACCAGTACTTCCTCGAGATTTACAATTTGGAACAACGCAACAAGTAGGCATTTTAAAGTTAGGTAAAATAAAATATAATTTAATTTACCAACGACAATTATTTAATTTGAACAAAATGTGTCTGGTTGTCGTTGAATAAAGTGATAAATATTAGTGTATGTACCTATCTGATAACGTTTGTTTATCGAGTAATATTCTTTGCATATGGCGGCGTGTTTCACTGATAACGAGAAGACGGCTATCTAGTATTAGTATATATCTGTGGTATTACCTAAACCTGGAGCCCGGGAAGATTTAATGATTTGAGCAACGAGTCAAATGAGCAATTGTCAAATCACCACTACCGTTTACCTTCTACTCGCTGACACTATTTTTTCTTCCTCGACCAGTCATCGTGTTTTTTTAAGTACCAACATTGTGGCCTACCCTCGCAGTTAAAGTGTTCTAAGGTAACACGACAAGGTTCCTTTTTTTCAAATCGCGACCTACAGCAGCAAATGGCACACATATTTTTATATTGGTGGCACTATAATACATACAAATAAATATAATATAATTATAGGCACTATTATTCAACCACGCTGTTATACATTTATAATAACCGTACTGGCACATTGATACTAACAGATATTTTCAGTATCCATTGTGAAAAATGAATACTTAAAAAAAATTATACAATAGCACCGTATTAATACTGCTGATGTGACATATTTATTATTATTTTTATTTTTATTTGTAATTGATGGTTATAATTGTAAAATTTATTTTTTCTTGACTATGAATTTTGACTCTATAGGTCCCTGCCGTGTTACAGTTTAACCTTACTGTAACTCGAGCAAATATTTTTTTATTAACTCGCTCACCTTTTACTATACGATATTATTATAAGTTGGTACGTGGACTAGAATGTAATGCCCTAAAGAAAAAAAGAAAAAAAGTTTTATTATAGATGAGAAGACATAATATCTTATTCACAACATACTTACATATGCAATATAAATACAAACATGCAAATTAAACGCAATTTAAAAGAAAACATTATTTCATCATATCCACGTATGTCGTATAAGCAATGTTTGTCATAATATAGTCGTACACCACTATTCAAAAATACTCTTAACATTTACTTAATTAAAAAACTATATCGAAATCCAGTCCTAGTCATAATACTACGAGTTATAATACTATAATTGAACGTTTATAAACGCTCAAGGATACTATTTCGTTAAACGAACGAATAGTTCGAACTGTGGAATCAACGAGACCACTGCAACGTAAATAAAATGCAGACCCGATGCGTAGGTAGGCATAATAAATAAATAAATATATATATATAGGTAATATAAGCGTATTTCAATTTTTTACATATTTTTTTTTATTGGTTTTTTATTTGAATTATATGGATTAAAATATTTTACAATATATTTTTAATTACGCTTATACTACATTTACTAATCAGTTATCTATGTTATTTATTATAACAATTATTATTGTATTATAGTATTATAATATGTCAGGGACAGTTGCAATAAATAATTTAACTGACGCTTTGAAGTTAGCGTAATGTTAAATTTGACATTGCACTTTATAAACACAACAAGAAAAGCCTTGTAGTTGTCCCTCGGAAATTTAAAGTGATTTTAGAATAATTAAATTAAACTGAGTTGTATTTTATTGTATATTTAAAACTCATAACAGAACATTATCTACAGTAAAACTATATTAATAAATGTTATATTATTATTAAAAATATTTTTCATAGCTTACTATCTAAACAAAATAACGTAAAACAGTAGCAATTTATCATTGGATACCATAGGGCAATAAAACATTTGTCTTACAAATGCTTGTGTAATTTTATACAGTTTAAATCTAAACAATTTTAAGCATTAATGTTTAAAAAATAATAATATTTATTGATGTTGTTTTAAATTAATTTTATTGAGTAATGATCAAATAAATAGTTATGTACTTCAAGAAAAATCATAATAAAAACTTGTTTTAAGTAATGTCTGGCCAGTGGCCTTACAGTATTTTATATAAATAAAAAAATTAAAACAGCTATGAATAGTTAATAAAGTTCACTACTTTGTTTTAAAAAATCTTATGTTAACATGGCGTAACCATTCCGCAACCATTTTTTCGAACTTTGAATCCGTGAAATTGGGATAATGTTTTTAAAAAGCACAAAATTAAAATATATTGAAAACTAGTGAAATGGTGTAACTTTTAAAGGATATATTGTATAACAATAAAGAGTAAATGAACGATTTGAGAAATGACGTAAGTCACAAAATATCATAACTTGAGATATTGAGTTGAACGTGTTATCAAATGATAGACGAATCATATGTGAACATTTTCAAAAAAAATATTTACTGATAACGTAAACACAGTTTTTTTTCTTGTTTTCTCCGAATTACCTTTTATAGACTTACGTCGTGTCTCAAATAGGTGGTTGGAATTTAATTTAAACCATCACCTATAATTTATTACTTTTGATTGAATTCATTAAATCAGAATCTCTTATTCTCGTATTAATATTTTTGCCTCTGTCAGTCCATGAGAATTGTATGGCTTACAGTTTATTATGAGTTGTGTTCAGATTCTGATGATATCGGTTTTTAAACTGGTCCCACCAATGGTTCTTATGAAACTTTTCTATAAAGATATTCTATATTGATACATTATGTACACGTTTATACATAAAACAATCAAATTATTTTTTAATAATTGTACTTCTGTGCCCATTAATTATAGGCACCAATTTTTGACTTCAGTTTGTTTTTTATATGATCCTCGACTAATTTGTAACTATTTGAATTTATAACTATATTATAAATTAATAAGTATATTCAACCAACTGACAAATAAGTCAATTATTAATTTGTTTATTACAATAGATTTTTAAAATCTAGATAAATTATTGTTTAGTTTTTCATATTTTTAAATAAATATATTTAATAAATGCTTTTCATAGCAATGCCGTAAGTGGTTTAGTACATATTTTTAACAATTAAATACTTAAAACTAATAAGTTATGAGGCTTTAACGTTTTTATATTTATTTATTGGTTATGATGTCCTGTAACAAAATTATGTTATAATAATATTCAAATAGATATGCTATAGAAAATATTGTGAAAAGCAAATTATTTAAATTTTAATTTTTAGGCTTATTAGTGAGTAAATATAGATATAAGTTTACCAAACTGAAAAAATGGACCAGGAAAAACACAATTTAGAATATTTATATTCTAATTTACTAATTATACTAATTTTAGTAAAAAAATATTACATTATTACCATGGGGTTTGAGCTTCTTTCAAATATGTGCTTGTTACTGAGTACCTCTGTTATTTACAATATGATGTAGATAAACTAGTGTTTTCTTTAATAAGTTAGTAAGCCAATGACAAGGAATCACATTATAAACATGTGTCTCAGAGAAAACAGCCACAATCCAAACTTATATATATGTCACCGGCAATATGGATATTTCAGGTATTTTGAAAAATGCCTAGGCATTACGTATACTGCCAACCCATTTAAGGCAATGTAAATAAAACATGTGATTTTCAATATTATTTTATAAAATACCTAAGCGTTATGTAAAATACTAATTTTTTTTTAAGCAAAGTAAAAATAATTTATCATAATATGTTATGATATTATACTTAGATTCTTATAATTATTATATATTATACTCATATTACAAAATTTAATTTTTATCTATTGTTATATTTTTATACATATTTATTGCTATATTATTAATATTATTGTTATATTAAGTACTATTATTTACACATTTTACTTAAACTACTATAATAGCTACTTATTACAACATGTTGTAGAAAAATGGCATTTTAAAGTGCACAAAACATTATTTTTAGGCAAATGCACTTTTTATTTTGACACTTGGTCTTACAAACACATTTTAAAAGTCATTGGCCAGTTCCTGTCGACTGTTCGTAACGCCAATTCTGTGTCTGTTGGTACCTCCTAAATTTGTAGTAGCTTTTTCTGACATATTGTGAACTGACTTCTTGCATATAACTGCTTCAGAACTTCAGAATTTTAATCTTTATTGCATCAAATCGTGCACACACGGACACGGTACACTCATTTAGGTACAACACACTATAAGTAAATTCGTTGGTAATAGGTGATACCCAGTTTTGTTCATTTTTATCATATTTCTTACTCCACGTTGGGAGGTATACATAAAACCTAGGCAAAGCTTGTATTATGTATGTTTCCGAGTAATTTTTGGTATTTTGCAAAATACCGAGTTATCCATATTGCCGGTAACATATATAACGGCAAATAAAGACAAAAAAATAATAACGTGCATTTCTAATTCCTTATTCAAAAAAAATTTTTGTTTTTGGAATTTTGAGTTCTTCGATTTATAAACGAGTAGTTGATGAGTCTTTTAAAAGCATTTTATTGGGCGGAGTGGAGTGGTACAGGAAAATCGCGGTAAGAAAGTCCGAAGCCTAAATAGTACGATCTGGAAAAAGTCGAAGGTAAAAAAGTTCGGTATAGGTATCACAATATTTAGTTTTAATTAACTATCGTTAAAAAAATTTATATATTAAAAAAAAAAATTGGCACCTACCATAATATGTATGTATAACAATATCAAAAATAATATATTTAAAGGAAAAAATTCAATAATCATAATTTCTATCTAATATTATGACTTGTCAGTTTAAAAATTAATCATCGTCAAAAAATTAATGTATAGTTTTTCAATTATTTGAATTTGATTATTTCCCGTATGGGTATGTTCAATTTGAAGTACATGATTGGAACTCCTACAATAAAGAGTATTCCTGGGCAATTATACTTTGTTTTCTTACTACTTTTCCACCGTTTTGTTTTCGCTTACGTATGTTGGATTGTTGGATATATATATATATATATATATATATAAGGGTGGTCCTCAAAATTGAAGATCAACATTTTAACTGTGCCACGTTCGAAATTGAAACTAAACCATAAAAAAATAAAATCTGTGTAATTTTATAACAATAGTACAACCCTAAAAAGTGCCTCAAGATGGTTGAAATTTCTTTTGAGAGGGTGTACTTTCATTTTTTTCATATACCTCAAAAATTCTTGTAATTAATAAAAAAAAGTGTACATCATATTAATTGTAGACAATGAATTTATTTAAAAAATACATATCTTGGAGAAAAATTGTAGAACTTAAGTACTATATTATATTTTAAATTTGAACTCACAATTTTAAATTGTATTAAATTATTAAATTTGTTTTGATGTGTACTTCGTTTCCCGCCAGGATACTTATGCCGGTAGTCGTTAACTGTCTGCATCACAAATTGTTTTTGTTCCTCGTCTAGTAATTTTGTCATTGAAATTAGGTATTAATTTCACCCCTCTCAACTGCATCATTTACAATTTCAACTTGACTAAGTACAGATATATCTTTCTGATAGTGACATTTTTGTACCATTCTTCTAGGTTTTGGTTAAGAAAATCTGTAGCAATGTTAAACCTTTCAAAAAATTCCATCGATGAACTGTTGATAAAATCAGAAATTTGTGGACTTTTTAGCCATGTTAAATTATTCACCGAGGTAATATAAGGTTTAATAATATTTTCATTTTCATCTTGAATTTTAAGTGAATCTACCATTTTTATTTTCATTGGCAAAGGAATATTTGAATCAAAAAATGAAAATGCTGCTGCTTCAGGATTTAGATACCGCAAATGGCCGCAAACTTTTTTCAATGCAATATTTTATACTTGTTTATCAATATTTTCATAATTAATCAGACACTGGATAAATAAAATACCTTGGTATGGGGCTTCAATTGCAATTTGTAATACGTCTCATTGAGCCAATATGCAGTACCATCAATATCGAGAAAAAAATTTAATTCCCTTGAAAAATGTTCCACGGTATGCACGTAACTATGCTTACATTTAATCACGCCATAGTACCATCCCCAAATTTTGATGACAGCCAGAAAAAATACAGTTCACATCATTGTAAATACATTAATTGCTACTCTCAGAATCTAAAAAAGTTACATTTGCATAAAATAAAATAGGTATATTATAATACATAGTATGTTAGTGGATAACAACGGTTGCGCTGATGTTGGATTAAACTTTTTCACGACTTTTGGGTATTTTTTTACCTATTTCATAATTATTTTATCTTTGATGAGTGAGATACATTACACTAATTAACAAATTAACTATAAACATAGGTATCAAGTGAGTACACCTAATGAGATAGGTATAGTAGGTACCTACATAAACTTTAAAAGTCGAAGCCCCAATATCACTCGTTATTTCAGCTTTGTTTGATGTCTTGCCTCTTGCAATCTCTTTAATTGTAAATATACAAATAATAATATATAGCTATACCTAGTATTATAATATAGGTGGGTACCTATAGTTGAGTTTCGTGTTTTATTTTCGCTTTCATATACAGACATTATAATATTTTATATAACTTGTTTTGTTATAATAAGTTAAGATATTTATTTGCAGTGGGCTTCGCTCATTTATGTTTAGTACACACAATATTGCGTAGTAGGTAGACCTCTTACCTATAAAGTTGCTCGCAATCGTGTGTGTGTAAATTTTAACAAAATGCATGTATGGAGAGTGACGTGGCTAGAAACATATTTCGGGGTGACCTATCTACTTTTTTTGTGCCTGTCATCACGATTTTGAGCAGAAAATTGGTTCCAAAATTCAATTCATCGAACTCAATATGGGCAGCAACTAATCGAAAATAAATTGTTAATTGCTTACTTGACTTTCCTTATAATTAGTTAAAATATTGTACGACCTTGACCTTTTTCCGATTTCGGGTATTAATTAGTTCAACATACGTTCTTTCAGATTTAACTAGACTCATAATGACTAATTTCTGCTTTTAAAATAGTCTATAGGTACTTATCAATATCCAAGCCTGGGCATAAAAGAGTTAAAAATTTAAATTTAAAAGTTAATTTTAACTTGTTAAATTTAATTTTCATTAAATTCATTTTGAACTTCACTGATTTTTAATGGTATAAACTTAATAAATAACAAGTTTTAACTTAAAATAGATTAATACATACTAAATAGGTATTGTATGATAATTAATAGGTTGTAAAATACAATTAGAATAACACAATTTACAATATTATTACAGAAAAATGCATAATATATCTATTAATCTATAATATAAAGCATTAAAAAGGAATTCTTACAGTAATCTATTGTTTACCAGTAGATGCTATGTTTAAACTGTTAGGTACTGAAAAAATGAATAAATCTTGAAAAATAGAACATGTAAAACCGTAATTTTTTATATCAGATATATTATTAATCTCATAACACAACACATGTTCATTAAAACAAATACTTTAGAATACATTTACTTCAAAAATAATTCTATCTGGGCCATAAAGAAAAATATTTATAATTGGATATTCATCTTCTAAAATAAGTATCAAAATAATTGTCTAAATATTTTGTATAACAATAGGTACAATGTACTAACAAAACTTGAAACATTACCAATTACCTTTTACGGATAAGCTATTTTAAAATTGCAATTGATTCATATAGGTACTTATGAATTATTATAATATACAATTACTGAGGGTGGAGGTATCTGCTGAATAATATTTTTCCATTGGTCAACATTTTATTTTATTTGAGCTCGGTGTCCAACACTAGTAATTAATTCCACAATTATGGCTTCAGTTAGCAAGGGTATGATCTTCATATCTTAATCGTTTTCTGTCGAAGAAAAAATAAGATTCTGTAGATAATTACATTTTATTATTATTATTATTGGCAGTGTTGTATCCTAGGCTATTTTATTTGCTTTTTCTTATTTTTTTAATTAAATCAATATGTCAATCTTATAAATCAATTTTTGAAGCTTTTTAAATTATTCTAACTTTTATTTTTTTTTTTTTATGTGAACAAATTTAATTTCTACATTATAGTTAGTGAGTAGTGCATTTCCGTAGATAATAGGTAGGTGCTTAATTAAATTTTTTGATTTGCCAATTTGATATCAAAAACTTCCCCATTCATGTTAGGTAAATATCTATGATCTATTTACTTGATTTCGTTATTTCACAACCAATGGTAAGAGAAATTTCCTGTTGTTGAAATATTTAAAAAAATTAAAACAACAACAAAATCCAAAATATCCCTTGACTTGTTGTGTAAAACCACCTTATTGAACAGGTCTTGGGAATTAAACAATGTTGTTGGAGATTTCAATAGAGTCGAAGGCCAGTCTGTTAAACTAACATAACTATATTATAAATATTAAGTATATTATAGTAATATAGTGGCTCCCTTCGCATACTGGCTATTCACATAGTTTCTAAAATCAGCGTTAAAAAAAAACAAAAATCGAAATTTATGAGGGGCGTGATAAAGTGAATTTTAGCCTGTTCACTCCATAGTAAACCATATTCTAGTGAGGAGTTCCGTGTAAGGTATCTACTATAACACCTCGATTAATATGTAAAAATCAAATATTATAGTGGTCTACGGAAAAAAAAATGTTGGGATTCTCTGCTATCAAGAGTAAACTGTAAACGTATCAAATAATAAGAGGTACTTACCACGAAAAACTTAATACATATTGCTCTAAATTCCAAGCTTTAAGAAAGTCAACTGCATCGCAATCTATCATTATAATATTATGTAATTAATATATTTAATATTATTCATTTTAGAAAAATATAATAATTTGTAATAAGAAAACTTCAACATAATAGTCACAAACAGTGTCAGCAATAGTATTATGTAATAGTACTAAAACTTAAGAACTTCAAAAGAGCAAAGTTGCAATAACAGCGTCACTAAAGTTAAATGCTTAAACGAGTTATATGTGAAATGAGTCAATCCGCAGGCCGCACTCCGATGACCAGTATGCTCCAGTGCCGATTAGCATCCATCACACACCCACGCCTACTCAGTAACAACTATAAGCCTATCTATTACCTAATAATTTCATAAATATTTACGGGAAAACCTTATTATTTTTTGTTATTATTACACGGTTTTGTTGAAATAACCAATTCAATTTTATTGACATTTAAAGAAAAAAATGAAAAAAAAATGAAAATTTAAAATGTCCGTCAACAGCTTAAAACGAGTCAAAATATTTTTAAAATTTTATCAAGTATATGAATTGATGAAATAAATATTTGGTGAAACTTAAAAGTGTCTACAGTAATTCGTTTTTGAATTACAACAAAATAAGAACATGTTGTAAAAATTTCAACTTCAAACGCTCATAAAAATTTAATTTAACTTCCAGTAGAATTTTTTTTTTATAACTGTAGACAAACTTTTGAGGAATCTTGTATTGAATTTTTAAATAGTAAATAGGTATAGAACATTTTTTATGAATTTCCAAATAAATATAATCTGCTAATTTTCGTGATTTTTACGAATTTTTTCAAAATTCTGAGTTTAAACGCTCATAAACAATTATTGTGGATTTATGCTCAATTTTTTTTAATTTCCATTATAATAACACACATCATTGTAAAATCAATACATTCATCGCTCCACTCATAATCTAAAACTTAACTTAAGTTAATAAGTTAATTGTAAGTTGCCATATAACTGACTAACTGCGTTTAAAAAAATTTGAATAACTATTAACATTAAACATTTTTAAATGGTTTATATTAACTTAACTTAACGCTGTTAAAAATTATCACGAACTTGCCCAGACTTGTCAATAAATTGACAATTTTTGTAATAAAATTTCAACGATAAGAATACATAGATATAGATATTGTAGGTAAATCAGTTATGTATTTAGTCCTGTCTTTAACATTTTTTTTTAAAAGAAACATAACAATTAAAAATAAGTGGTATATCCATACTATGTTTACACCGTGGTCACTTATTTGTAGGTATTTAGGTATTAAGTAAGATTTAAGGTAGCTTCACACATCGTCGTGTCGTGTATATAGTGTCCCGTATATTTAATGTATAGGTAACAAAATGTTGGTCACACGTTACCTACAAGTTGAGTTTTATTCAACTCTACAGGACGCGATGATTTGTGAACCTCCCTTTAGATAAAATAAATTGATTTATAAACATACCTAGCATTATCAGATTAAGAACTAGAACGTCAATTCGATATCGTAAATCGTAATCAGCATTGATTAACCTCATACAATTTATTTATTACTGAAATTAGACAAATTCTAATTCTAATTTACCATTAATCATTAAATAACATATTGTGTAAACATAGTAGGTACTTAAATATGTTGAATAATTTTACTTTTGTAATATTTGTTTGGAGATCTATGGTATCTACCTACTTCAGATTCAAAGTATTTTGAAAATAATTTAAATTTTATACCTATAATATTATATTATGGAATCAAAAGCATATATGTAATCAACTATACCTAGGTACCCAATAATTCATAAATTTTAGGTAAACGTTGATGAATAATTAAACTAAGCATTTTACCAAATACATTTTAGTAAATTTACATTTCACAATAAAATGTATATACATTGACACATTTGATCATGGTGTTTATATTTGATCTAATAAGTTTCTAGATAATTAAACTAAGTTAAACTTACCTTTAAATTGTGCAGTCAAGTCTTCGAATCCTCATCAATTTAAGCACTTTATTGTTAGTTTGTCCATAGTCCGTACAATATCAACGAAGAGATGAATACAGGATAATACAGTGATCAAAATATTAATTAGGTATAATCTTAAGAAAATGACACAACAATTGACAAATACACCACTCAGCAGATTTGTTGTTATTCGGACAATGATATTATCGGGATAAAAATATGCACACTGCAGCTCGTGATTTGACAACGAAAATTATTATTATTATAATGGTATTTTTTGGTCAAACATCAATATAAACCTACCGAATTAATTAATAAAATATAATTGAAACAACCTTTTATATTTATAATATATATATATATATATATTATATATATTATAACTCAATCGTTGATCTCAATCGTTATTAGTTATTACAATAAATTATCAATGAAATATCAAATAGATACAATTTAAGAGCTACCCATAAGAGTGACTTACTGAATGTCAGGTGTACTTGAAATATTGTTTTATGCAGCAGAAGCGAGTTCTCCATTAGTTATTTCCATAAATATAATAATAATAATTTCGAAGTACCTAAACAAATCTAAACTAAATTATAGGAAATAGATATAGAGCACATTTTAAATACTAAATATGTATTTAGTTTTGAATCATAATAATTGTAGTTAGTGTCATTCCTCACTTCCTCAATACTTCTGACATACAATAATAAATTATAATATAAAATACAAAATGATGATTATTGTGAAATTTGTTTATGATGTGTTCTACATATATTACACTTAAATATTGACTACCGACCTATCTATTTGATATAATAATTTTCTAATGTTCTTGATTGCCCGTTTTGATTTCTACATTGAGAATTGTTCGAAAAATATTCTGACATTCTGTATGATATAACTAGGTATATAGTACATTTATTAAAAGCGCATAATGATTATAATTTTTAATGTGATCTAAAATTGTAATACCACTTTCAAGTAGGTAAATATATATGAGTATATGGCATAGGTCACAGAGTCTGCGTGGTTTCACTCTTCTGGTGAGCTAGTCAGTATTGCATTATTGTTTTGAATTATAAGACTGAAATAATATCAGCTATCGGCTTACCTATGTACATTAAAATACATACCTAATATACTACCTAGTACCTATACATGGTTTTGGATGGGTTATTCAATTATATCCTGCAGATAGAATAATAACATCATAATTTAAGCTCAATAAAACGTACTGGCTAGTAATTAATAAGTGATTATCAATATAAAAAAGGTATATATAGGTATTAATTATAAGTATTAAATGTAAATTAATTACCAACATTTAAAATAAGTTCAAAATGTTTATTTTTAACGAAAAGTTATTTTATGCAAAATATCATAAACCTATTTATTTTAGCTTAACTTAGTAGGCAAATGTTGTTATACTTAGTTAAAATCTCGTTATTATTCCTGATAATCCTATCTATAGTATCTAATATAGGAAGTATAGTTTATATTAAAGTAGGTACGGTTTAAATTAAATCAATTAATAAGTTTTTTGTGCAACTTTCAAGAAACCAGAATAGATACAATGGCCTATAAGTCATTTGTAGATGTAGAATTTTTAAAACTATGATTTTTCAGTATTTATTAATGCGTTTTAACATTGACTTATACATTTGAGTGTTTGACAAATATTATAATTGTTTTATTATTGGGTGTTGTCTGTGCATTTATAGGGCACAGCTGGTGCTGGTTTCGACCAAAATTATACCTTTTCCTTTTCTATCGGTTTAATTTTCCGCCAAATCCACCAATAACCATACGATTCGCTTTTCCGCGATATCTTAACAAATTTTGAAAACATAATCATAAGTCATGAACTCATGATCCGTGTGTACTGTATACCTATGTATTAAATTTAAATACGTAATATTATAATTTATAACTTACTGTTATTTCCAACGCCATTTTATTATAATACGGCTTGTGTAAAAAATAAAAGTAAATAACATATTTAAATAATTTTGAGGAATTTTGTTAGGGTTTGAACTTCATAGGTACACTTGTAAAAACAAAGTAACTTAATATTTTTATAATTTTAAATTGCAGTCAGGACATATTAAAACTATTATGAGGAAAATTGAATTTAGTTCTTAATCAATTTTACTCATAAATAAACCGAAAATGAATTTATTTAATATAATAACTAAAAATTTTTTTAAATCTATTTATTCGTCCACAATCAATCTATTAAATATTGTTTTAAAGCTATCCTATGCGTTCTTAAACATGACGGAAAAAGGAATACACTAATTTATGGTTTGGCGAAAAGGGGAAAGATATTCTTTAAAATAGAAAATGTTTGGGAAAAAAATTGATAAAGGTTTATTCAACTATTGGCTGTTCAAAATTAAAATAAAGAAAATATGCAAAAAAAATATTTTGTTTTGTGTTAAAATATTAATATTCAATAAATATACTTAATAGAATAACCAAATTTTGATTGTGGCATTATAAAGTTATAACTTATAAGTTAGGAGAATCTAGTGTTTTCTTCTTTTTATGTGACATACATTTTTCATTCATAAATAGGTACATAAACTGACCAGAGTTGGTCCGCACATGTCGAGTTTTATTTCATAGGTACATTCATAGGACTTACTTTTGGTTATTACATCATTGAAAAAAAATGTCTTTAAATAATACGTAAAAACAAAAGTTCGTAGTTACATACCTAATTTTATCTATATATTCCGAAGATAAAATTAGAATATTGAAATGATTAATTTCTCAACAAAAATTATATGCGAAAAAAGACCATGATATTATAGGTATGTATGTTTGTCCCCGAATAACTCTCATAGCGATTGATCAGCCTTCGTATGCCGGTACGAGTACGAGGAATTTGATCGAACAACATAATATAATATAAATATTATATTATGCAATAGGTAACGTGTATTAATTATGTAGGAATACACAACGGTATAGGTAACATTATATGGTTGATTGATCTATATACATTTTACGATTGCGGTGTGCAGATGATGGAAGATTATAGTTACTCATACAGTCATACCGTAGTCATATAAATATGACTATTAATATAAAAAAAATAGCTCATGAGTGGCAATAATTAATTTTATTCGATCATTCATAAATCATTTTATTATTGTTTTTATCACATTCCATTTAAGAAAAGTTACTTTTACTACGACCGCGTTTTTTTTATCTTTTCTTACATACGATCTGTAAGGATATAATAATGATTGTTCGACTAAATGTTTGCAGACTTGCAACACAATTTAAAAATGTATAGTTCGACAATCTACCGTGGGTATGTCTCTCCCTCGCACAGATTTATAATTTATAAATCATAAAATGTATACCTATGCGTGTGGTTAAGGGGACAACATGCGTCAGTCGCCAAGGTCAGTTATTTGTTTCTCACAAGTGTAACATTTCAAAAACAAGTTCAAATCGATCAGCGTAAGTAATTGGAAAGTGATTCAAGATCTAAAACACCTATTACGAAAATAATTTTTTCGAGGGCATGTATTATGTATTATGTCTACAATATAATACATACATACGTATATTAGATTATTCTTTTCTAAATAATTAATTAATAAAATATTCACAGCAATCTATAGTAGTAAAAGTTATAACCTCTTAGGTAAGTAACATGAGCCAAATATTAAAATATTTTGTCAACAAGTTTCAACACATATACACATATATAATTAAATTCTATTGCAAATATGTATTGTGTATATCATCGAGTTGAGGTTAAAAACATTTTTTTAAATTAATATTTTTCTATTCAAAACGCTAATCCTTAAATCTTAACAAAAAATATAGAGAAATGATATTTTCATTAAATACCTACAATGATGGACTCGATTTCCTGTTGCAAACCATTGAAAGTCGATATTCGAATAAACACGAACGAAAAAATATTGTGATGGTAAATTTATATAATGTCGTATGTTAATATGTAATTATTAATGTAATTATTAAATGTAATTATTAACACCGAAGATCCGTTATGAATAATGATATTATTGTAAATCGTGTGTAAATTATGTTTTATTAATAAGACATTTACGTAGACATTTCGTCTACAACCCTCATTGATTATAGACTATTTTATCCAAAATTGTTACCTCCAACATTTTGAAATCGATCAAAATTTATTCGACAAACAAAATGTGTGAAACATTTCGATCCCTCGGTTGTAAGCAGGAGAGTATAAAAGTTGAGTACCAAATTTCAAGAATAAGATCACACTATTTAATCTTTAAAAGATACATCTTTACATACATTTTGTCCTTTGCTTAAATTGTATGTGCTTTTAGATTCTGGGCTGATCGAGAATGTATTGATTTTACAACAATATGTGTTTTTTGGTGTATGAAATTAGAAATTCATAAAAAATGTTCAATTTATATCTAATATTTGAAAATTTACTTCAATTTTGTACAAAAAAAAATGTTTTTCCGAAAAATCAAACTAATTTTTTATGAGCATTTGAAGTTTAAATTTCCTTGACATAAGATTTTTAGCCTAATGAGTAATGTGTTTTCAGCAAATGAATTCTTATTTTGTTGTAATTCATTAAAAAAATGACAGCAAATACTTTAAAATTTACTAAATAATTATTTTATCATTTTTCATGATAACATTTTCAAAATATTTTGTCTCATTTTGAGCTACCTGTAACCTATACGAATACACATATAATATAAATGTATTGTAATTATTTTAATTATTTTACAAAAATTTAAAATATAAAATATTTTACATTTTTGTAGTTCTTTTTCTATAAATGTTATTTAATTCTTTTTCATTGGGTCAAAAGCTTTAAAATTGAATTCAAAGTTCTCCATAAGTTATTATAATAACAAATAAAAACATTAATGATACACACATGCACATTTTTCATGAGTATTTAAAGTTTACAATTGATCAAAATCTTAAAAATTTGCAAATTATTTAGTAGTCCCGAATTTATAAAATTTTCAGTTTTACATAGTCGAGAATTGAAAATTTAAAACAAGGTATCTCATAAATAGGTAGTCCATACAGGCATTAAAAAATCTAAAAAAAAAATATACAAACACAATTTTGTTATTGGTATCTTCAGTTCGAAAATGGACGAAATGAGATATTTGAACGAAGAATAAAGTTAATAAAAAAATCCTTGTTATTTTGTTGTAATTTAAAAATTGTATTAATGACAGACCTTACAGTCTACGCTCAAAATCGTTTTTCGTATATATAATAATATTAAATCATCGAATTCAAATTTTACACCATCCATTACAGTGACCCAATTGTAACCTATAGACTGTACAGCAGAGCAGTATCCATCTTCTTCTTGTGGTTTCCTAAGTGATCGATAATTTTGCCTTATTATTAATGTTTAATATGAATATTTATGTAATTTATTTAACATTAATAGTAAATAATATTAAATACTTATTGAATAGTATTTGGCCAACCTATATCTATATGTTGGTCACCAAATTAATGGTTTATTTTATCATATTCATAAATATTCAAAAATAAAACTCAATTCTGAACTAATCGTCTGCAAAATCTTGTCATTAATTATTTATTTATCATGTCCAAATAATTGAGTTGACTTAGTCGTCGAGTGGTTGAAATGTTTTACATCGTGTCATTGTGTGTAGAACTATTATAATCAAATAAAGTCGTGATTTTGAATGTTTAAATAATACAGATTTGCGATATGTGCTCTTATACGTAGTACGATCAGGGGCACCAAATTGTCCACAGCCTATTATGGACTTCACGAAGGTCTTAACCCCGGGCCTGTATTTCAGTACGTGATTTTGGAGTAAAAATACAATAATATATGTACATATATGTAGTATAGTTATATAAAATCAATTGCTTTCTAAAATAAACTAATTCGTTGTATAACAATGGTAATGTATTATATGGGGCATATTTATTAAGTATTTAGTCAAGTTTAAATAGGTATTATAATATTACTATAGGTGCTGCAGCGCTAATAGGAAATCAGTTAGAATAACTTCCTACCTAGTACCTATCCTATAACTTGCTTACTGTTTTACTACTTAGAACTTTAGAAGTCAGAAGTAAGAACTTTCGGAAAGTATACTTATCTTTATCATTACGTTTATTTGAATAAATATATATATACCTATAAAATAAAATTTGAATCGGTCACTTTGACTAATTAAAGTGAATATAAAAATAATGAGTGATTCAATAACTCAATGAAAATACATAAAAGAAAAATATTATATGGTCAAATGAAAGTATATAATGGTGAAAATCGTTTTGATCTATATTTCGGCAAATTGTTTATTACTTATTATAAACTCCATGCCTCTGTGTTTCATCATAATAAATTATATTTGAGTTGTATAATACCACGAATCACAACATAATATAATAATATACGGAATGGACGAACACGTTATACGTATCTATCTATATTATTTTTTCGACAAGTGATGTGTGCAAGTCTGCGATTGTGACCGCAGACAATATACCTACGATAGCATTCGGCCGTCGGCTTTTCGAAACTGGTTATACAGATACCGGTCCATTTAATTTATATGTTGTACCCACCGGCTGAAATTTTTTTGAAATTATTAATTGAACTATATAATATAGTTCTATATGATTATACCCACTGTGCGATTATGTTTCGTCTCAGTAAATATCTATTCGAATCAATATTAAATCTACCGATAAATTGCATAATATTATTAGTTGTTAAAAATGCAATATTAGACAAAATTACAAAATGCATATGAACTGTTCTTATAAGTAAGTGTAGCCTTAAAACAAAAAGCTAGAACATAACTTTAACTCACTAAAGTTTCATGAGAGCAGTTGACGAAACATAAGAGTACCGAGACTCAGATACTCAGATAGTCCTATTCCTATGCATACATTTACACGATAATCCATTTAACGCGAGACACTTACGTTTTTGAAAATATTTCTTTATAGGATTTTAAATCGTTATAAAGCTATAGTTTTAAAAAAAAATTACATTTTATTCAATTTTTTGAGTAGTAATTTTTTAAGTTTTTACTCTTTTGAATGACGACATACATTTTTAATTTCATATTCTGTAGCAGGATATTATTTGGAGTAATTCGGTATGAATCAATTTTCGGACAACTCTAGTCTATTAGTTGTTATAAGTATTAAAAGTTTAAATGATCGGAGTAGTGGACCAGCATTTCATAGTGTACTACTCCACTCCTATCATTTGAAACTTTTAATACCTGCCTACTTATAACTAATAAGCTACTCTCCCGAAATCAAGGAAGTGATTTTTATAGATCAAAACACACCAAATAATATTCTGCGTAGGAATATGAAATTAAAAATGTATGTTGTCATTTGAAAGAGTAAAAACTTATAAAATGGTAAAAAATGTGGTTATTCAACGACTCAAAATAATGTAAAAATAAATATTTTTAAAAACGTTAGTAGGTTTTGAAATAACAAGCGTCTTACGTTAAATGGATCACTTGGTAAATAGTCGTATAAATATTATATAAACTCACAACTGTACAAGGTAGTAAATAAGTAAATCATATTATAAGTACACTATAATTAAAGCAACTTGAGCAATGTAATTAAAATGTTTAATTACAATAATTATGTGAAATAATTACTTTTAACATCTCATCACACTTTATAAATATTGCTGCGTCCGAGTTCAAACAAGCTCGAATAAGTATAATTTATTTAATAATTAACACCTTATTTTTTTCATCTGCTTCAAATATAAAAATGATTTTTATTGTTGCTAGATTTATTTGATATATTTTTTTAAATAAAGTCATATTATGCTATATAGTTAGTAATAAATTCAAGAGTTACTTAAAAAAAGTAATGATTTAATAAAATGCAGATTAGGTATACTTATACGTTATACTTTTAAGAGGATGTCACCTGCGTGTGTTTTATCCGTCTCAAAAACATACAACATAGCACATTTTCGTTCAACAATTCCAATTTGGTATTGTTAGTTTTAATAGTAGAGAGAATTGATTTACTTATTATCAAACTTTAATTTACCTAAGAACTAAGATCATTATGTTTTTTTTGAAATATTTTAACTTTAAAGGGAGATTTTAACATTTTTAAATTATGATATTTTACGGTTTACTCATATCTCGCTTTAAAATATCGAAAAAACATATGATTGAGTACATTTAAATTTGATAGGTAATATGTCAATTCACTCCAGTGTTAAAACTAATAATACAAACTGGAACTTCTGAACAAACATCAACTAGATACAATGGATAACTGGATTTTTAATCACATTTAAGGTTAAACACCATCATATTTTCTAAGAAGTATAGATTGTTACACCATTGAAGGAGTGTTCTGTGGCGATTTAGAACTTTTTTCAAATCAGAACCAACCTAAAATACTGTAAGTTATAAAGCAGATGTTTTTTTTTAAATTTTGATGTAAACCGTAGGGTATCCTAATCGAAATTGAATTTTTTTTTATTAGCGACGTTAAAAACAATACCTCATATACCAAATAGCTGCAGCCGATATCATATAATTTCGAGTGTGGTAATAAACTATTTAATAATAATATATAATATACCTGTGCTGTATATTTTGTATTAATATATTAGTAGACTGTATATTATGATATATTGCACTAATGTGCTGCGATCGTATAAGGACCGCAGAAGGTTACACGGTCGTTAAAAGGTCAATAGTAAATGCTCGAACAATATACTAGCACGACGATAATATTAGGTATGTAAGTACCTATACGAAACGACCGCCAAGGAAGAATTAAAAACGGACCGGCTGAAAGGGCGGATAAAAATACAGGAGGTCAGTTTTTCGAGAGGTGGTCGCCCGACAACAATAAGCATATTGCGCCTGCACACAGAAATATGAACACATATGATAATATGTGACTTAGAGCGGTTGCCCTTATCGAACAATCGGGCGCACCGTTTACATGCACGCCGCGGGTATAAGTCGTTACCGTCGTCGGCCACGCGAAGGACGCCGCGGACTCGCAAACTCTAAATATTGTTTCGAAACTAATCTCTGTATCCGTAATACTCTGGGTTTTTGAGGGGTCCTGGACATTTTTACCAGTCTCGGTGGTCTGGATGTGATTGGGCCCCGGCCCAGGGAACTATGGTGGACAACAACGCACCATATTATTAGGTAGGTATGCAAACATGAAAAAAAAATTTAACCGACTTTATTGTTACGCATTACAGTAAAATTATTAAATTGTTAGATAAAAATTGTTTTTAATTTATTCATTTTGTCTTTATATGTTAAATACATAGATTAGGTACATATCCCTTTAATAGATACACTTGTGGTAGGCTAGACTAGGTCAAACATAATTATTATTATATTATCATATATATTATTTCAGATGTCAACATTCCTTTTCTCATCGAATACTACAAAGCATTCAACAATCCGCACACCAAACGTTGAGCTATTGCTTTTGCTTCTGACATTCGTTAAAAATTAAGTTTAAATGAAACAAAAATTAGTCATTGGCCAACGTCTTTAATGGATACGCATCTAAAAAACAAATTTTTGCTAATACAGGTAACAACCGAAAATTACTGCAGGACGAAGAAAATAATCCCTTCTTAAATTGAATTTTTATAATTGTACTCGATACTGCCAGTTGGCAAACTAAAATTTAAAAGTAATTTACAATAAAATAAACTTTAAATATACTAATGACACGAATATAAATTAAAACTATAAAGAAAAACAGTAACAAATAATTAATTCTAAAGTACCTCATTCTTTAAGCAACTAGTTGCAAATTCTAGATTTAATACATAGTGCGATAAGTTCATTTAGTGCAATTAAATATTTCCTTTTTAGTATCGAAAATTCGAGAGGTATAGAGTTATAAAATAATAACAGGTCCTCGATAATCAACGAACTTTTGACTAAACCTTTTTTTAGCATAGGTATTTTATACTTTATCATAAAATAATTGATTACATTAAAATTGTTTGTCAATAAAATTATTTTAAAAAAAATTTTAATTAACAATATTTTACAATTGTACACTTAAAATAGAAAATAATATTTTCAGGCATACAATTTATTTATTGTTGGAAATTAATTTTGTTCACGCTAGCAAATTATTCTTTGGTCTTTCGTTTTTAAAACCCGATGGGGTTAATAACTGTTTTTATGAAGACCTAATGGCTATAAAACCTAACGATGAAAGAGTTGATAATTTTTTTAATTATTTTGAAAGAATTTATGTTTCGCTGGAAAGTCAATTTCTACCGTCAAACTCGTTAATGCGGACCACCAACGCACGCGCGTGAATCGTTTCACTCATACGAAGTTCAAATTTAGGAAAAATGTTTGATATCTCAATTATTTTGACAGTTTGTCAATTTCACTTTTGAAAATTCTTATTATAAGACTTAAATATGAATTCAATTGTTTATATCTGTATTAAAATTGTTTTTAATAATATTGACGAAACCTTCCATTACTTCCACTTTAGTTTTTAATAATTTGATGCCAATTTTGGGACGGTTATATTTACATTGATTTGTATTTAAATTAAACATATTTGTGTCCATCTAAAAACTGTAATTGTTATTATTATTATTAATCATACAATGTTAAATAGTTATAAAAATTTACTTTAAATATATGTGCATTTATTTGTTTCAACCTCTACATAATCATGGTCTTTTGCGCATACGGATATACCCTTTTGTATAAATTATAATGTAATGTATAAATTGTGCCTATTTATAAATAGGTATAAGGACCAAATTTTTTTTTGTGAAAATGACAAACTATATATAGGTAGACATAAAATAAAAAAAGGAAGTATTCAGCAGAAAGTATATAAATTTAAACAAGTATATACCTATTATACTTAAATTAGTAGGTAGCTATATAAAATTAATATGTTAGTACCTAGATAAATATATATTATAATTTAAAATTGTACATAAAACTCAGTAAGTTACTTATGTTGAGTATTATTATTAAGTACAACTGTACAAGTACTTATAAGTATAAATGTAATATTAGTATAACCAGTAGGTTGTATACTATATATAAACATAAAGAGAAACAAAATAACATTGAGCAAAAGGTAGTAGAAACATTCATTTAAACAAATATAATACTCTTAAATTAAATAAATTAGTAGGTACTTATATTATATTATAACCACTAACCAGTGTAATGTAATGAGTAATGACTAATAAGTGAATTTTAATTTACATTTAATTTAACATTAATTTTATAATATTGACAGTAGGTGGCTTTATAATAGTATAGTAAAACCAATTATAAAACTAACCTAGTTTGTTTAAATTGACTGCATTATTTTGTTCATTATACATTATCTGGTTTAAATTAGGGTGAGATTTATCAAATTTTGTTATAATCGAGTACAAGTATTTTTGAATAATAGCCAAACTGCACTCGATTGAATTGAATATTCTAAATTAAATAGTTGAGATATATTAAAACATAGATATATAGCTCTTATAACAGTAAAACTTTAAATTTAATTTAATCAAAATAAGCAATTATCATAAAAACTAATTTATATCCCATTGGTATCATATAGCTTGGCAATTCTTTAATGATTTCTTCAGTAGATGTGGCCTTTTTAATTGTATTTCATCGATAGTTTACTGTTTCACCCTAATGACGTTCAAATTCTGGTAAATTGCAGTTGTCATATGTCTGATTTGGCTTGTAACTAAATTTATGTTTCCTTCAGGTTCTGTAATAAATTAGTAATATATTTTATTATAAATAACTAAAAAAATTAGTAATTTGTTGAACTTACCTACCATAATTATTACTATCTCATCGACTAAAAAGTTTACTGTTGGAGAATTTGATCATTTGTCTCTCATTTGTTTTTTTTAGTTATCAACCCACTTGTCTTTAATGTTCATATTGTGTTAATATATTTACAGTAAATCTTGCCTTTGGGTTGTATAAATTGGTCTTTCATAAAATAATTTTCATATAAAATGGAATAATTTACTAACTATTTAATAACTAAATGGGAGCATACTTCAACAGTTCAACAAGTTACTATGTAAAATATTATTGCCATTATTCATTAATTGTATAAACAATAGTACCTAGAGACTATATGATAGTGTATGTACCTTCCTACTCATAATTTTATTTTAATTGTATCATATAGGTACTTTATACATTTTCTATGTTTTTGATACAATGGTAGTGGTACCTACATATAAATCCACTCTTTAAGCATTAAGTATTTACTGAGTTCCAATTAATATATAATTATTTTTAAAATAGGTATTAAATAACAAACATTCAAACCTCCGGTTCAGATGGAAATATTCTTTGAATTTATTTTGCAATATTTTCAGCAAGTGTCACATACATAACTATTTTGTTGGATACTAAATGTTGAATAATTAATTTTTTCATTGAAAATTAACATGGTTCAGTATACAAACTATTAACTAATACAACTAGGTATTATATATTTACAAACTATGTTAAATACACTTAGGGATGTTTTGTGTAGACAGCTCAATCACCATTCATGTAATAAATGACTAATTAATTGAACATTATCATCATCTATTAGATAATTGTAACCAGGTATAGTTGGAATATCTATGTATTCAAATTCATTAGTGTTTTCTTTCAAGACTTCACCTGAATATAAAATTGATTTTTCATAATATAGGTAGTTGAATTAATATGCCTGTAGACTTATAGTTACCTTTTTAATAATTGTTAAAAAAAATACTGACTTGCGGGTTTATTACATTTCTGGTGTCACTTTGAAATACCGATGTATTCACTGAGTCTTCATTTGAAGCTGATTCAGACATTGAACCATTGAGATTTTCAAAAATGTTTAGTTTTCTATTTATTCTTTTAAGATACAATATACTTAGGTAAGTATTAACTTAAATTTTATCATACATATATTTAATATTTTAAAGTACCTATATATACAAACAGTCTTTTCAGTTAACAGTTAGATATCGATACCTAATATTTTAAATTAATATATTTTTCAAAAAAACCACGTGTTCAAATTCGTGTCTCGGAAAATTCGTGAAATTCATTGGTTTTATTTATTTATGGGTGTACACACTCACATATTATTATGTACCCAAGTACTATAGATAAATTAGTTTATCATCTCGATTACCGTGTTCGGTATAATCTCTATGTCGTTAGGTATTAGGTACCTACCTGTTTGCAAAAATATTTTGACATTTTGCATATAATTTGATATATTATATTATCCAGAGAAAATAGTAAGTTGTGAAAGTTGTGTGTATAATATAAAATAACAACTAAAAGTTAATATTATACACTAATACCTTTCTCCTATTATTCCGTTTTCGTTACTCGTCCATTATGCTCTACAGCACGTACCTATGATGGTTTAGTATTCTATCTACTGTAAACATTTTATCTACCATCATACCCGTCGACTATAGTTGATTTTGATCTATTCGCAAACACCTCGGCTTGTGTTACCTTTAATTGAAATATCCAATACCAAACAAATTCTATGATATCACACAAACTTAAACCACTGTTACACTTCCCATTTTTATCCATGTATAAGTAAAAAAGTTATTGTTTTTGCGTTTGGAGTAAAATGTTTTTCACCCTTTCTTGTACATCAATTATAAATTGTTTTCAAAATATTACCTTCCGAATCACGTTTTTGACTTTTTTTTTAACTCATCAACACAAATTGTTTGGTTTTTAATTTTTGTACATGTTTGGTCGATTACAAATTGGTAATAAACAGCGTATGTTTAAACAATTTTCGCACATCTCTTCATTTTGAATTATGTGTCGATATAAATAACTTATAGTTGACAAACTTATAATAATAGTTAATAAATAATAATAAATAAATCACTGTAAGATCACAGTAGAATCACATATAATCGACACAACTCATTAACACACACTAAACAGGTATAATACAAAGGTATACCTACTGACCTACTTAACCCACTAAGGTATAAATGCAATATAATTTGGGGTTAAAAGTTTAATCATATTTTCAAAGTATATATAATATACAGCATACGGACATACGGCAGATATCATACTCGTATTAAACTATCATAAAATTACAGTAGATAAAATATTTACGGTAGAAAGCATGTTGGACGAGTACCCCGTTTTCTTTAGTGTATGCTGAATTTTGTTTGATTTACTCTCATCAGTCACCCTATATTGTTCATATCGGATATCCACCACCAATGAGTTTGTAAGCAAATAATAATAACCAAAAAACTTTTAAACTAAATCATTCGTAATTCTTAAATTATCTGTATTGAAAACAAACTGACGTTTTAAACAAACACAAGTACAATATGTAAAAAACGAATATTGAGATTGGACGTAAAAAAAATATTATTAATCAATCAATCAAAATAAAGTAAATCCAAACTAATAATTAAAATACAATATCCAAAACAGTCATTTATATCATTTATATTTACAATGATACAATTGTAATCAAAATGTTATAACTTATAATGCATATTAATAAAACGAAATATTTTGGATGATTTCAAGTAAAAATGATAAAATTCGGTAATAGGTAAGTAATATTCAATTTTAAACTATAAGGTACTATACGATACTATTATAGTTGTCTTATGAACATTAGGTACCATTTCATGTTTTATAATTTTTAATAAGCCAGAACCAATACATAATTTTTAAGTAGAATCACACAAATATTTCATTTCATTTCTATTCATATAAAATGAATAATTTTTAGCATATTTTAATTTTTCTTTAAATATTTTATGGATAATAATAATATATACTGGCTAGCGGACTCACCATTATTCCAGTGATAATGAAAAAGAGCCACCCGGATTTCATTTCCCCCACCATTTACATACGATGGAAGCGTAATTATGATTATTTTCATTCATAATTCTTAATTTATTTCAGTTATTTTCTTACTTCTTTAACACATAAAATGTAGTAATAATTAGTACATACACATTACACCTATATTACCATGATCATAAGTTATAAGTTATAACTCATATTTATTACTCCCAATGATATGAAAAAATATAACATTTAACAATAAATTAAAATCACATAGAAAAACCTATAGATAAACAAAGATTTAAAAAAAAAAACAACATATATACCTAAACTTAACAGTATATTTACTATTCATACTAGAGTACAAAATAATTGTATTAATATATATTATAAATACACACAAATAATCTTAAAACTGTACGACAAAATAAATTTGTAAATAAAATTTCATCGTAAGAATCTTGAAATAACTCTGAATTCTATACTTAAATTTATTTTTAATGTGCCCTATATGTATCCTACTTCTAGTTCATATAATGCGTTAAATATTCTAAAGTTAAATTCCTTATATTTTAAAAATATTTGATATTAACGTATAATGATGTGAAATATGACATTGCGGTTCCGAATAACTACTGTCACTATAATACTATACTCGTCTTAAATCTGATTCTAATGTTTAAGTCCCTATAACAAGAACCGTTTTTGAACAACATAGTCACAAATACACTCATTTTTAAAACAATAAGTTATCATCGTATGTTTTGAAACCTATATGACTATATTACAAATTACAATGTATTAAATTGTATTGTAATCATGATTAGATACTGCTCTGAATTTTCGATGAAAAAAAATATTTCGAGCAAAAATAGATATAAACATTTTTTTACATACCGTAGTGTAATGTATGTATGACATAAGTATTTTTTTTTGGGGGGGGGGGGTTAACTTTTATTTGTCATTCCAATACTCTTATATAACTTAAGTCAGTTACAATATAAATTTGATAAAATAAAAAAATATGATGAGCTTATAAGCTTATCTTCCAGGCTCAAATAAAAATGACTGTATCACTGCGTATAAGTATTGAAATTATATCCTAATTACTACGTATGAATTATCGACAGTGATTAAATTTCTTATCTTTTCGAAATGTTGGTAAGTTTAATTGTCAATACATTTATTCATTAGTGGTAATTTATAAACTATATAATACATGTTTTAAAATCTTAATAACTATTTTTGATTTCATTGTTTCAGATTTTTAGAGCCAGTTTGCACTCTTTGTGAGAACTGAGAAGGTTACAGTTGCAGCCATGAATCATGAAATAGATCAACTTTATCAACTTTACCTATGCTTCAATGGGAAATAGAACGGAATGCGCTTTTCTCTACCCTTTTTACGCACCGTAAGTATCCATTGTCTAAAATATATTTCAATTATACTTAAACTTGTTTAATTTTAAATTTCAGAAGCTTTGCCTGGATTAGAGAATACGGTACAAGATTAAATCAAGTTTAATGAAGCAATAGAAAATTACTTAAATCATTTTAAGCATTCATCTGTAGCATCAGTACTCAGTAGCATCAGTTATCTACACTAAACGGATAAAAATAATTTTAATATAAAATTTATGTACTTAAGAATTACATTAATTTTTTTCTTATCCATAAAAAAATATTATTAGTTTTTTTAAAATGTTATATTTTATAGTATATTATTTCGTTTTTAAATAAATCAAAATCAGTAAACAGAAAATGTTTTTTTTGATTTTAACTGAATAATGACCCGATTTTTATTAGATTATTACATTTATTATGAGAACTTAACTTGAAGATCAATTTATAACCACACAACTAAGAGCGTAACTGTTTTTAGCAAAAAAAAATTAATATTTTTTTATGTTCTACGATTGTTTTGAACTTCTATGGCCTGTGCATTATATTCCACAAATATCTAGAAAAAGAATCAAATATTTTTACGTGATTAAAATTTGATTAGGTACTTATTCTAGAAGTGTAGACTTTTAGGTAGGTAGGATTTGTTATAATTAGTTTCTCGTTCTCGTAGAAAAAATTTCATTATTAGATATTTAAAAAAAATAACCAAACGCGTTATAATAATTGCCTATCTAATACTCCTTAAAAAAGTCACACATATCCTACTCAATTCATTGTTATAAAAGATTTTACAAAAATCTTCACCGTGAAGTATTTAAATAATCGTCAAAATTATATTATTCTCTATACAGTATTTATAATAGTAATTTTCACATAACTCAATATTCAAAAGTAAATTAACTTATTATTGTTTCTAAAAATTGTTGACACCTAGTTTAAGTTAATTTTTTTTTGCTTTTTTTTGTTATTTATTGTGCTTTAAAATCCGAGCCCTACTAATAATCAATGACAAATGTATAGGCTATCAGATCATCTGAGCTCCGAATCGTTGTTCGTATGTGATCAGTGGTGGTCAAACGGGGCGAGAGCGATAGATCTTCCAATGACTTTTTTTCAATGTTTAGGAGCTGATGACCATAAACAAAACTTTTTAATAATCAAATAGTGCATGCTAAAAATTCAGCCATATCCCGCCCTAGACAAAATCAATTGACCATCATACTATGCAATGATAAACATTGAATTCAAATTATCACATCTATTACAGTAAACTACTCAATACCAAGGCACACTTGAATCCTTCTATACAGTAGAGTGGTTACCTACTTCTCCCCTTTTTAATCTTGCATGAGTTCAATTATTTTCACAAACTAGTTTTTATCATAAAATCTCTGTTATAACATAAATAATTACGCATCATTCTTAGGTATTAAAAAAAAAATCGGCGATAAATATATTTATTGAAATTTAATAGTTTTAAATATAGTCATGGAGTTTTTTTTTACCAATACCTAGTGTTGGGCTTCAATAGTTATTTCGGTTAATCACAGCACAATTTTGTCGACCAACATTTAAAATTAAAGTAATTTTGCAACATAAATAATTCAACCTTTTATAATGCAACCACTAACCGTATGCGTTTAACAAAATATCATTTTTGCATATTTTCACAGCAGATCAAATAGATGTGGACAATTTATTTTTGAGAAAATAAATCTTAAATAAATATAAATATATGATTAATAGGTAGGAGACATGGCCTTTGAATACGCCACTGTAAATATAGATACCATAAATCCATAATACTCTATAATATAATTTATACGTAAGCCGTTGTAACATAATATATGAATATAATATTAATTTTGTTATTGTGTATGATGGTAATCCGGTGCAATAAATAACAACAATTATGATAATTTTTTTATAACCAAATGTTGCTTATATATTGTTGATCGAATGTTTCTTACACTACTACGAGGTGTTTTTAGGTATATACTTTAATACTTATATATTGTAGGTAGGTATATATTATGTAATATGTATAATATATACACAAATATTATATTTTATGTATGTATTATTATAATACTGTAGGTACATCGTGATGTATGTACGTTAAAATTTTTAATTTCTACGCTAACATTTTGAACTGTTTATCATTTAAAGAAAAAAAAAATTAAATACAAAATTTAAATTGCATTTTATTTTGACATTTTGACATCCATTGGGCCGTCTACAAAGTACATATTACATATTTTGGCGCACTTAAACATATACTTATTATAGCTTCCAACGAGTACGTTGCTACTGCATAATAATAAATATTGACTTATATAATATACGATATTAAATTAATTAATTAATTATTTAAATCATACGTGTAATTAATATTGTATTTAAGTATAATAAGGCGAACTCAATACTCCAGAATGTTTCAGCAGTAATATTATCATCGATATGCGAAAACAAAAAAAAAAATATATAATTAAACTACGGTTATAACAATACATAAAGTAATATTATGTATTTATATACATATATATATATATAGTAACGGACCCGAAACAATTAACATGGCACCTACAACGGGAGGGTAAAATGTTCACGTTGTGTGTGTATATATATTGTATATTATATAATATCGGTATATCTGGATCTACTCGACACTGCAATGGCTGGTAGCTTCTGACTTTATTATACGTAATGATTTTTGTTCCCCCTAAACCCGAACGCGACACTATCGACGGTTGGTGCAGTTTTTTGGCGAAACGATCGAAATCACGCAGTGCAAAACACAGTATAATGATGTGATGTACATCATCAGCGGGTACTTCATAATAATACATACGGATGGTAAAAACTAATAATAATTGGAGTAGGTTTGTTTTTGGATTTTTCAAATGGTTTTTCTCAATAATTAGCAAATCCGTAAACTGACTCGAAGTTCATCATTAAAACTTGCTGAAGTTCATCAATTTTTTTCTCCTTATTAATACGGCAGTGTCAGGACTCCATTAAATGTATTCACTCGGGTTGCCCACACCCTTCTCCCCTCCCCCACCCGTTAAGGCATATAATTATTTGTTCGTCACGAGAACACGACGACGAATCAAACCGAATTTGATGGTATAATATATATTCGAATGTGTTACAGCCTTGTATTACTAAAAATGTATATCTATTTTCATCTCATCGCCCGTGAAATAACGACAGGATGGGACAGTTACACCTATGGCTATCAATCGACAAGTTCTAAGGCTACCTCCTCTGAATCTCTCCCCTAATCACACAACAAGGCGAAGCTATTCGTTTCTTTAGAATCGTAAAAAAAAATAATAGGTCGGACCTTCGATGGCACGCGGGTTAAGTATCTAGTACATACCTATCTATAGTCTATACATTATATCTAAATATTTATACATATAATATGAGAACCATGTGGTAAAAGTTGAGCCGATTAGTTTCAAAACGTACTACCTAACACTATACATACACATATACACACACCCACAAATATATATATATATATATACATATATAAATAAAACAAGACGCCCTTAACATTATATTATTATAATATTAGTGTACATAATGTAATGTTATTGTATACACGCCTATACATTAAATTTACATAGTCACTCTGGAGTATTATTTAAAATGTTGTATTATTATTAATACGAAAAGCGTCGTATGGCTCGTTTCCGACTCCGTGTTGCTAATAAAATAAACTACACGTGAAATAACAATAATATATCATATCAAAAGTATTAATATATACATATTACGCTTAACGAAAACATAGGTAATAATAATATTTTAATCGAATATTAATTTTAATGATTTTGAAAAAAAAAATTAAGAAAAAAAGAAAAAACTATATTATTATATATATGTACACAAAACAAATAATATTACGTTAAGTATAAAAAAAAATTAAATTAAAACTACAAAACTAATTTTTTTGTTTTGTTTCTATGTTTGATCGAAACACGTCTAAAATATTATTATTTTATTTTTATTGTTACAAACGAAATAAATGTATTAATAGGTATATAATATTATGTATACAAGTACACGACATTAAAAATGCGATAAAATTTTGTATTAACAATATAATATAGTAGTAGGTAATAATTTATGTAGGTATTTAAGAGAACACATTCCGAGAGTTTCTACAATGCGTCGACAATAAAAAATGTTTAGTATTTAAATGTATTTATGATAAATGCAACTTCGGCGGCAGCATATATATATATATATAGCGTATATATTATATAAATCGTGTTCCGTAATCAGCTATTATTGATATCATTATTATTGTTATTATTATTATTAATTTTTTAATTGTAACGATGCTTTGGTAATGCCATATACGAGAATTAGCGAAAGGAACACACACAACACACTTATCGTAATATATAATATTAAAGTTGAATTGAGTCAAGAAGGGCGTGGGGAAAAAAGTGTAAAATACGTACGGAATTTGGTTCTTTTTTATTTTGTACTTTGCGATGTACACACGAGAGAGCTTAAAAGCTTGATCGATACAACAATAATAACATAAATGATGACGGACAAGTCGGAATGGTAAAATAATTGGTTTGATTTAATTAAATTGATCATTATCTGCGCTCACGATACAACTATGTATGTGATGAGTCAACGATAAAAGCTAACCCTCCCACACCGGTCCAATATTTCGACGCCCGGAAATATAATAATATATAACGTGACGATATTAATAATATAAAACGTGTATATAATAATAAATGTACGTAATACGTTTAATATTTCAATAATATTATTATCTATTGTTGTTGGTATAAGGCACGTAACGAGTTTTTTTAGTTGAAATTAAAATATTTGCAATACGTATATTATATTTTAAAATGGATATACAACACGCATATTATTATACTATAGCATTATATAAATATAAGTGATGTGAATATTAATTATTAAACAATAATAGCGTTTGTTGGCGTACTTTGTTTAGGGGATTTGGTTTTTGTTTATCACTAACATTAATATTTAGTAGTGGAACGGAAGGAAGTATTATGGTGAGTTGGTACATCGCGCGACGGGACCGGAATGATGGATACGGAGGGCTAGGCTTAAAATATTATTTTGATGAAAATAATATGTTTACTGACATTCGAGTAGGTTTTATGTCTTAAGCAAAAAAAAATAAAAAATAATAATGGTAACGAGAGTTTATGGCTTGACGGTATATATATATATATATACTACATATGACTACTGTGAACAAAAAACGAAACAAAATAAAAAACTCACTATAAGAAACGAAAAGCTCGTGTGTGGTTTGTCACTGGAGGGGGAAGGGGTGAACGAATGGATATTATAATGTATATAAAGTATAAATGTCGTGTTTTTCGAGCGACGAAATAAAGAAAAAGTAAAATAATAATAATAATAATAATAATTAGTAATAAAAATGATTTACACGGCCGTTTCCGTGTGGCTGTGAGACGACAGACGTTCAACGTCGATGTGAGGGACGCCGATCGCGTTGTCGCTGTCAGCGTATTCGATGGATCCGCCGGTGCCGGCGCCGGAGCCACCGCCGGTGTTGGACGACGATCCGCCGCCGCTGCCGCCCGTCGCCGCAGACAGTCTCTTGCTGAAGCACGGCTGTTTGCGCAAAACTTCAGCCAGCGACTCGCCGTAACGTGCGTCCAGACCCTGCCGGAAAGCGTTAACCACTCGTATCTGTGGAAATTGTCGGAAAAAACAACATTTATATAAACATATATTTACTGCGTAATAAATGGTATTCATGTGTACGTTTTGTTTTAGTAATAACGATGATAAGAAAACAAAAATAAACCAAAACAAAAAAAAACAAAAATATGAACGCGAGCGTTGTTATTCACATACTTCCGCATTAAATTGTATTGCAAGTATAAAATGTAACAATCGTTTATCTTATAATATTAATGTCACGCGGTGACACGACCAAATAAAAACAGAAGTGTTTGCGTTTTTTGAACACAATTTGTACCGTCCAGTAAAGGATTTTAGCTCTTCTGTATTACGCGTGGACCCGGCAAAAAGCGCGGAATATTTTGTTATAAATAATTATGGTTATTATTTATTAATAAATTATGCGATTATAGAATAACAACGCGCGACGTTTTGCTCTACGCGTATGTGCGTAATAATTAAATGATTAATGTTTAAAAGAATAAAAATTCTAAAAAAAAAAACAAACAAACTATAAAAATCGACCGAGCTCTATTATAATATATCACAATATATTATATAAATGCGCCTACGCAGGTAAACAAAAATATAAAATAATCAGCGTGTGCTTATATATATTTATATGTATATATGCACAAATAATAATGTCATTATGGTGATTACATGACGTGCGCGCAGTATATACAGGGCGCGGGTGTAGTCCTTTTAGTATTTACCGGATTTGAAATTTAAACAGCAATAAATAGCGGCTGGTTGAAACGGGGATCTACGCCGCCTTAAAAAAAGAAAGTCGGGAGAACGTACGCCCTGTACATCCGCGGCGCACCGGTGACAAATATGTATATAGATTATATTATATTACATACTATAATATATCGTACCCACTATATAGGTACATTATATTATGTAACGAAGCCGTGGTATATAATATACACATACGCAACGATAATATAATATCATAATATGTCTAGGTACCTATATAATATTATAATAATATAATAATAATACGACTCGAATGCGGGTGTGTGAGTACGCAAAACGTTATAATATTATTTAATGTTAATCATCATCAATACATTAAAATGTGAGTAGTAATAATGTAAATCGTTATAATATACATAATGCGCGTATATACGTATCGTTGCGCGTATATTACGTATATGTTACAACAGATATACGGCGGTGTGCGAAGATAATATTATAAGTATTATTAATGATGATGATGATGATTATGAGATGATATTATTATATGAAGGATAGGTAATACACGGTTATGTTATATTATAATGTTAGTTGTAATGAAATTAAATCAAAAATCAATAACAGCATCAGCAGCGGCGTCGGCAGCGGCAGCGGTGGTATACATTATATTATATTATATGTATTGTATATTACAATAATATCATAATGATAATTATATAATATATAATGCGTGTTATGAGCGTAAAATATATAATATAATCAAATAGTATAATGAACAGTAGGCAATCGTAATGACAACTAATTGCGAACAATTGCGAGCCGATTAGAACAACACGCATTGCTGTGATATGAACAATATACATATATATGTAGTATAATGATACATGTACAGTTAAATAATGTATGTGACGCGCGTGTGTGTAGGTAATTTTATTTATATAGGTCCTGGCTTAACTGCGTGTACATAGCATACATGGATATAAGAATGTAATGACGCACTTAAAAATGTGTACCATACGGTTATGAAGACGATGAGGATGATCAGATGACAGATTAGGTAGTGTGTTAAACATATTACATATATGTTTATCGTCACCGATGATGAAGATGATGATGAAACACGCTGGAAAACCCGGCACGGCAAATAGCTTCAAACGATGCTCCAGGGGTGAGGGTGGGGAGCTCCTTTCACAACACGCGTGATATATTTCCCAATGATTTTTTTTTAAGCTTAATAACCCATTAACCTGTTCCCCACGTAAATTCAACGGTTTCTTCAATATAACTACCTGCCTAATATTGAGCCCTGTACGGAGGGATGGCTACAATATAGTTCATGCCCCTCCCCCGTGTCACGGTGGTAGGTACAATATGTGTACACAATGTACATAATATGTATAATACTTGCACGTCGACAATAAGAACGCTGTTACGTCATTATTGTAATATGCATTATTACAATCGAGAGACACGAAAAGTATAATAATATTATACCTTACAAGTCACAAATTATACTGACGGGGAGCCGGGTGTGTAATTACTGATTTACATGCAAAAACGGCATCAGATGTGTACACGATATGAAAGGGTGTATCTGGAGGATTCGACAATTTAAATAACGATAATTGTCAACTCCGTCCCCCGTCCAGATGCACCTTACATATATACATGTCAAGACGACGTACCGTATTGTGTTGTATATTACATGATACAACGCACCAATACAAAATACTTTAATCTTCCCCCGCGGGCACTACGTAAGTACACATAATATATAAAATACACGGACAAGTGTTATGGCATGCAATAAAAGCAATAGTTCAAAGCGACAGCTACACACATTATAATAATATTATATTAATTACAGGTTACATAATGGTAAACAACAGTATTACAATATAGTAAGATTAGTGGAACACATGATAATATATATATAATATAGTATTATAGTAGCAGTGATATATAGTAATGATAGTAGTAGTGCGAATGGTATATATAAAGATTTTGAGAATAGTTTCAGAGGAAAAAACCAATCATACGCGCGCATGTGTGAAATCTTCATCCCTGGAATAATATGCATTGTGAGCACAGTCGGGCAGAGGTATAGAGTACGTACGTCGTCGGTGGTGGATAGGGTTGGAGGAGACTTCAAACCCCGGCCTTACGCGAAACGATAACATATTTACCGTCGACATGACATTATATGGTACACCACTATACAAATGTCTATACCGTCAGTGATGGTGTATGAGACTGTGATCACTGTGAAGCGTGTAAACTATGGCAGAGGTTATAGCGTATATTTGTTGTGGGGGAGAGCTCCGAACATGTGTTACCTGTGTACGCGTTCACCATACCACTGAACTCCAGCGTCTATGGAAAATAAATCAATCATACACGCTGTGCGCCGTGAGGAAAAAGTATATCAAAATATCGTAAAATAGTATTATTTCGTACACGCGACGAGCGGACGCGTCGACCTGATGATGAATGATGGCATATCGCCGTGCTCGGTAAAATGTCACAGATAAGGGGAGATATATATTATTATAACGTCGAAAGGGAATGTCCACGGTGCGTATTGTGCTCGTCGCAGGTAATTTTATTAGTTGGAAATATTATTTGAGAATGCGATGTTTTTTATATGGTATATTATTTTTCCGAGTGGGGTGGTCGTTTTACCGTCTACAACGCCGTTGCTTAAAATAAAATAAAAAAATAATTTGTTTCTATATAATTATACATACTATAATTATTTTAATATAGTAATCGCAATAATGTTTATAATAAAAATATGAGTCTTGTAAATGTGTGACGTGTGTAAATTAAATTTAAAAAAAAGTATTGAACATCGGCAACAACACTATACAAAATAAACACCGTCGTCAACATTATTAAATAATATCCTACTTCATAGGTATAGGTAACAATATTCTCAACAACAACAACGATACTATTATAACACTAAAGTCTATATAAATATAATATATTATATGTAATATATAGGTAAACGTACAAACTATGTTATAAATTAGTAATACTAAATAACAATATTCGTAACGATTCTAAAAAAAAAATTATAATAGTAATAATAATAATTACGAGATAATGACGTGTCGAACGACTGACTGATGACGATGAGCAAAAATCGTATTTAAATTTTACAATACACGATACGCGCACATCGCGTACTTGTACAAGTCGTAGAAATACACGCAACCAGCCTCACTATACTAACCTATTTTGAATACACATAATAATAATATTATATCCTAATCGTATCATATTATATTTAACACAATGAGTAAGTATAATGTATTCAATAAACATAGCATCTACGCGCATTAAATATAATATATGAGAATAATGATTGTAATGATGTTACACGTAACAATAATAATAATAATAATAATAATAATAATAACTGCGACGACGAAAAAATAATGAGAAAAAAACATCATCAACGAGAACACGTGACACTATAATATAATATAATATAATATAATATAATATAATATATTATAATAATAATGCATATTATACCTATATTTGTACATCAAATATAAATATAAAGTCCTCTGCTGGTTTTTTGCACTCAACTCCACTATACACGCGCATAAACTAATCGTTTTAAGTCTAATAATAATTGTAGTATTATGTATTATACGGTACAACAGTTATAATAATAAATTAATAATAAATATTGTCGCCGAGGAAAGATAACGATTTTACCTACTACAAAACTTGATAAATAATAATAATTATTATAATAACCTTAATTAAACTGTAATCATATTATTTATTATTATGTTAAAATTAGACGATCACACCTATTTTAATGTTATACTGTAGTAAAAAAAGCAGCAGCCACAGCACGGACGTGTGTACATGGGGCGTTAGCTACTGCGGGACACACACACATGCGGGCGCGCGATCGCGGTTTTATCGGTATGTATCGGAATCCTGCGGTGACGTCGAGCGCGTGTGTCGAGTCGGAGGTTGTCTTGTTCAAACTTGTATTTTATTATTCTTCACGGCCACCTTCGAACAGAATCAATAATCGCCACAAAAAAAAAAAAAAAATTGGGTTTGTTTAAATTATTATTGAAAGTGAACATGAATAGAAAAACAATGCATAGTGTTATTATATTATTGATATGGTAATAAACAACACTATGCACGAAAACGGGAGGAAAGAGCAACAGCAGCGGAGACTCAGTTTAGAGCAGCATCACCACCATACGTGTTTTATTTTGTGTAGTGCACATACGAAAATGCGATGAACAATAATAACATCCAAGTAATGTTAAACATTTTTTTTTTATAGAGCATCTTTATATCATTATGACGTGTTATCTCGACGAAATCATATTACAATAAGCGGAAACACACTATACCGTATCACCATATAGGTCACTTCTATTATCGTTAGATCACTGGCAAGCACGTACAACACGTATATGCATGATAGTAATATTATGCTATTGTCACATGACGTGTAACATAATATTATATACAGCACATTGGTGCAGTCGCGCACTGCAAGTATGGTGTGTATGCATGTATGGTATATGTATACTGCAGTGATCTGTAGTACGGGAGTATCAATGCAATTATGTCATTTTTTACAATACACCGTGACATCGAAATGAATTTAATGGTTTTGAAAATATTAGTATTGTTGAGTGTTTATGATTGTAATAAATGCATGTATACAATTTGAATTAAAATAATAGTAATAAAATAATAGATTATAGTTTTAAAGTTTAATAAATACAATATTCACATACTACACATTACACATGCGCACACATACCACACTCGCACGTCACTACGCTCGTCCGCAGATTATTCTATATTATATACCTACTGCTATCCTTATATTTTTTTTTCAAATCAGTATGGGCATGTATAAAACGTACCCTTATAAAAAATCGAATGCAAAAAAACGACAGGGGAATTTCAAAGTCAAAAAAATGTCATTTGGTAATAACTAATAAGTAATAATTATCTATATTATGTAGTAGAAGAAAAAAAAACAACGACAAATCGCCTAGAAGTATATAATATATTATATACACACATATTATATACACGTATAGCGACAGTGAAAATATAGTATTGAATATTAACAAGTATAATATAGTAAAATAAAAGTAAAATTTGAGGTATCAGTAGCAGCAGCAACACCGTAAAATCAGAGCAACAATAAAAGATTAAAAATAAAAGGGTAATATATACCACCACACACAGAATTTATGATCAATATTATATCTTTGAAATAAAGTTAATAAAAAAATACGGTCAATCAAATACAATAAGTCGAGAAAATATTAAGAAGAAAAGTAGGTATTACCTATACAGACAACTGAGCATAAAAAAGTATTTATACAACTCTATATAATATATACTACTATTATGATGACTATAACATCATCGGTTTTATGACATTTAATTACTTATAAAAAAAATTGCCGAAACCAATTACACACCAAATACAACAAAAGATATGGATCGTAAAATATACGCTTGATAAAAAAAAAAAACAAAGCTTTTCACGCAATATTTTACTACTCTGTAAATTTGATAGGATTTGTTATTGTATTATTATAAAAATAAGAGGAACTAGAACACGTCAACAGAGATCTAATCAATTAATATTTCAATAGTGTATGTTAATATAATATATTATACGAGCAACTGTTATATATAATTGTAATATAATATTGGTAATAATCGGATATTACGTTTTTTAGACCAAATAATATACAGAACGTATCAATAAAATGGAAGCCGAAACACGACAGGTAAACGACGGGATTTGTAATAATAATCGTTTGATATTAAGTAAAAACAAAAACTACGATATATTATATCATATATAAAACAAGCGGGGAGGGAAAAAAACAAATTACGATACGGTTAAAAATATATGTCAAATGAGCACTACCAATAAATATTTTATTATTATATAGCAATAATATTACTCTTAAAAGAAAAAACAAGAAAGTTTAAATACATCTACTACAATAACAAAATATTCTAGTGCTGCTGCGGCGGCGGTTGGATAGTGTGTATACATGAGACATATATTATATACATTGTATGTATATATATATAATATATTATATGATGATGATTGATGATGTAAGTATATTTGCATGCACGAACATATGAGAAAACAAAAATTAAGACAACACAATAAGTATTTCTTATGTTTCATGATTTTGTTTAAAAAAAAACAAAAAAAAACGACTAAAATATAATTGTTTTGCAGAGGAGAATTTAATAGGTACCTATTTTATTTTACAATTATTATCGTGCAGTAATGTTCCGTATTATAATATAATATGATAGATGCGCGCGTGTGTTTTTTTAGTAATTAATCTCAGACCAATTAAAACCTCCGGAGGCTATAATATTATATAGTAGGCAGGTAAAAATTTTTTTTTACTCGGACTGACGACATTCATCCAATATAGAATCACCTATATAAATTATGAAATAAATTGAGGTATCTCTCGAATTTAATATAGGCTAGGAAGTGTTTTTTAATCATCACTCGCAAATTACGTTAATTTATTAAAATAATTACATTTACGATATAATACTGTCACTCTGGCAAGGGGATAGGCGGAGTCAAAATGTACGCTTTAATGTGAAACGGGTCTTAAAAGGATCGAATATTTTAATATTTTGTCTGCGTTGCAGATAAATAATTTGGTAATTAATAATATGAATAAATAGAAGTGTGTTTATAAGTAAATTTAAATCAAAATAAACAATGCGTGACATGTACACACGCGCATTAAGCGAATTAGGTAATAATAATTATTACTGTAATAAGTAACCTGAAACACGCACATAGACAGAATATGTCTAAACAATATTAATTATTATTTTAAAAAACACTAATAGTAATTAGTCGCCGTCTCACACGCTCACACACACAACACACATATTATTATACAACATACCTAACGATGATTGATGTTAAAATAAATAAACGTAATAATAGAATATTTTGTACTATTGTTGTCTTCCGTGTGAAAAACAAAACATATGAACATTAGTTTATGCAAATTGTAAGGTTTATACACAAACTCAACAAAGAATTGAATGTGTAACTATTATAATATGTACGGCCTTTGGCTAAACAATAGGTCGACAATAAAATTTGAAGACAAAAATATTAAAGATAAATTAAATTAGTAGGTACCATTTTTTTAAGTATTACAAGTAAGTGAGCTGCTGTAAACTAAATAGAAACAAAACACATTTAACTGTTTTTAACATACTTGGGAGTGTATACGTGTAATATTGTTGCCATTTTTAATACATGCGACGATCATTTCCTTCAATACTCATTGCAGTTGACGCTGCTCTTGCAGTTTTAATTTATAGGCATTTTTCGTTTGTGACACACTTCATTGCGTCTGTATCCATTTGTTGCCGATATACCAATACATTGTTGATGTATATATATATAAATGTATTGTAAAACCAAACGATGTATAAATTTAAAATAATATAATTTAAATAAACGTAACGATAATAATATCGCTGTGCACTTTTATTTTTTTCAATATAAAACAGAAACATTGTTTCATTAATTATTCACGGAATCCACCTATAATATAATAATCAACTATATTATATAATAGCAAGCGTTTATCTACACTAGATAATTATAATTAATTTGAAAATCGGTATAAGTAAACACTAAATAAAGAAGAGTACTATATAATGCTCTGCGGTGGTGACTATCGACAAACAATAAAAACTATTCAATAATATAATATAATGTAATAATAATAATAATAATAATAATAATAATAATAATTAATAATAATAAGTATAGTAAATACTATCATTTGAAGATAAGTAATAGTAAATTGTACATAAAATCTAAACAGCCATTTATTCCCCTTCCTCACCACTATAAGTCATTATAAACATTGTTATAATTAATAATATTCGTTGGCAGCGAGAACATATAATAATCTCTTAATTTTTAAAACATTTGTTATTAATATAATTAATAAAGCGTTAGTTAAGTATATATTAATTTTTTTTTATAACTAAAATAATAGTTAAATGGATTTGAGCCCACGTTAGTTACAACAACTTACACCAATTAAATATTTTTAACATCTAGAAGTAGTTGGAATTACAACATTTATTAAATCGAATTCTGCCGAAAATGTCAATTGCAGCATAGTATGTTTTAGGTATATAAGTACGCACAATAGAATAAAAACTTCGAATAGCAGTACCTATATTGTGTATTACTTTGTTAGGTATGGTGGCACTCGTTTGGTCAAATGGTTCACGATTATCATTACATTTACTGATAGGGAACAAACGGAATCATTATTAGAATATCGAAACAGAAATATTGTCATGATGTATCCTCACGAGTCGGCCTGACATAATAATACATACGTTATTCGAACATTAGCAGCTTACGACACAGAAAATTCCAAAAATGCATATTATCATACATACAATAATATACGTGCACATCAACGTGCGTATAGTCTTAAAGCCCCGGTTAAGGATCGAGGATGACTTTAAATCTAATGAGATTGGCCCCGGAACTTTCGAAATTTATTTTGGGTAGTACAACAATTAATACCTACACTTGGTTCGATCGTTGCACGGAAACAAGCTAACGTTCACGTGGTTGGGTAAGCAGATGGTCTCAGATTTTTGTCAATATTTTCATCTCTTTTGTGAGATAGTGGTGTAGGCGAATCACGTTCAAATAATTCGCTAATTTTCGCCCCGGTGAATACATTACGTTCACGGAGTATGTCTACTAAAAAAGTAAAGAGGTCTAATATTATATATTTTTGCCAATCGCGATTGTCATATTATTTAATGGTGTGTTGTATTTAACGACAGTTTGGAAATATCAAGAATAAAAAACGTTAATCAAACGCATTCTTGCGTGTAAAAAGATGAAGAATAAGAAGAGCAATCGAAAGAAATGCACAGATTTTTTTCTGACGACGTTGCAGCAAAAACACTACTAAAATTAAAGACGCCGTCAAAGAAGGGTAGTTAAAATTCGCTGTGATACTATCAACGCAATAACGATGATGACATAATAATATTAATAATAACCATACATAACTACTATTACAAGTATAACAAGAACAAGAAGAACAAGAACAACAAAAACCACCAACAGCGGCGGCTTTAGACCGAGTGAAAAAAATATTAACAATAATCAATAAGTGTAAAGTATAATAATAATAATAATAATATTATCGCGTTTGAGTTTTAAGAGAGATGTTTCGCGTCTATTATTATGTATTATAAAATTAATTATAATAATAATTTTACATTTAAATAATAATAATAATAATAATAATAATATCGCGGTATTTATCGATTAACGTGTGTGTGGTGCCTTGTGTCCGAGACGAACAACAACAACCGGTCAAACCATTTGACCTTGCCACATTCTCTGAAAAGAAATACGTGTGCGTTACAATAATTTAAATCCAACGTAATCGAAAAAAAAATTAAGTGCAAACCAAAAGAAAAAATCAATATATATAATATATATATATAAAAAAAAAAAATTATCCACACACATAATTCGCATTACTCATCGCATAAGCGGCAGTGAAATTTGCTTTTCACTGAAAAAAAAAAGTCCCTCGAGGAAACCTCAAAATCGAGCAGCCAATTGTAAAACATTACGTATATTGATCATCTCGAAAGTACAACAGTTATTATATGAAAGCATGAAATCACGCGTGTATTTAAAAAAAAAAATCCACACCCATTCATCATACAAACACGCGTTAAAACTTAAACACACACACGACACACGCACGCACGCACGCACGCACGCAAAACTTACACACACATAAACACCGAACAAAAATCAAAATCCAAACAACGTTATTATTATTATTATTATTATTATTATTATTAAACGTACCTAATTAATAATAGGTATATAATACTATGTATTATTATTATTATTATTAACGACGTAGCCGATTCCTTAAATGGAATATATTACAAAATAAATTATTGTGTTAAGTAATTTTGAGTAGGTAATATTAAGCGGCGACACCAGCGATAATAATTACAAAATATAATCATTATACATATACTATATATATTAGATTTACTAATATATACCCTTACCTCAAGTGCGAGTGGCGTTTGTTGCAATGCCCTTAAACACTGCGGCATCCGGATTTTTTTTTTAGTTAATATTTTTTATCAACAATTGCATTTATATTGTAACCCAGAATATTGTACCAAACAATAATATGTGTAAATTTATTTAATATATTATTATCATCACATATGAGGTATAAAACCATAATAATTGTATATTTGTATGTGTTTAACGCAAAACGACGACGAAAACGTCGTTCGACTCCTATCACATTACCATCAATAAATATATTTATGTTGTAAATATATATATATATCTTTACACACACGCGCGCGTACGCGCTTTCGCGTTATATATACCTGAACACTACTACTATATATATTTCGTTTTAATAATAATAATAATAATAACGAAAATAATTGTATATTATTTTGTTGAATAATAAATATATATGTATTATATAGGTAATAATATGTAAAGAAGATATTAAAAGGCAGTAAACGCACACACATACACGCACATACACACACGCACACACAACTCCCACACACACACTTTAACGTAACGGCGATCGACAATGTTGAAAATTGCATTTAGAATGAAAGAAATTGATGATTCATTGTCTCCGACGTAAAGTGCGCGTGGGAAAATAAGAATTAAATAAATATATAGAGTATACAAATAAAAAAGCCAAGCAAGCCACTTATCAAGTACAATAATGATAACAACCGATACCAAAAGCTGTATAAAGAAATAACAAAATCAAAATCAACACACCGTGCAAAAATAAAATTTCAAAAATAAAATCTAAAGGGGTTCAAGGATTGGGTCAGCAGTAGCAGCAGCATTAGTATGTAATATAGTCATTATTGTTATGTATAATAACTGTACTATATTATACAATCATGGAAAATATATATATATGTACATATAATATATATTCTATGATTACATTGTGTATTTGTATTACTTTTTCTCGACTACTATATACTACTACTATACTACTACTACTACTACCACTACTACTATTACTTAGTTCAATGGTCGTAATCATCAACATATTGTATCGTATTCAAATACATCAGATATAGGACATTATTAGTCAATTTTCGAGTATTTAAAACAATACTATGAGTATAAATGCCAATATACGCTCTTGATTTGGGTTCTCCGATCGTCTGTCGTGCGCAACGATGCAAATTTGACACACGCATATTGTACAACCAAAACCGTGGACCACAGAAATCGTAATTGTTAAGCAATTCACGTGTCGGTATTAACTTTAAAATGAAATTTCGGCAACCTATCGAGAGGTCAGACAATAAAGTAAGTAAATAAACGCAGATCATGAGAGTTAACCTTTGCGAAGTCCACGTTCAGTTTTTATCTTAGAGATATATTTTTTATTTTGTATATACCTACACGACAGTTTCGGTTAGAACAAATCAGTGTGCGTGGCATTAGCTATAGTATAGGTTTCGTAGAAAATATTTGATACTGAAAATTGATTTTAGATAATTTTACGTTTTTAATGAATGCTCGAATACGCCATTGATATATTATCATAAATATAATTTAAGTTTTTTTAAAAATTAATTTAAACATTTTAAACATCAAGGGAACAATTGACCCGTCTAACTATGGAGAACACGACCAAGATTGCACACAAAAATACCAGACAAAATATAAATCAACTCTTTTTCACGCATACGCACACACACACACACATGAGCACTCACACACCAGCCTTATAATACTTAAGTTAATGTAATAATATCGACAGAAACATATTAATTATTAAGTTATTAAATTATTAAACATGCATCAACTCCGAACTCCCCGAACTTTGATCCTTTGGTACAATTTCGTATCTTTGATTAGTATGCGTGTGTATTATAATTACTACTTTATTAGTGGCAATTATAAAGATAGTTAATATGCTTGGATGAGTTAGTACATCCATCTACTTTACATTTTAATATATAAAACAATAATTTGGCACATAAATCCTCTGATACAGACATACGGTAAATAATGAACCAGCTTGATATTGTGTATAATTATAATAATATAATGCACCGTTATCATTAATAACCCTTATAAAATACAAAACTGCAATTATCTGGCAGGTTATAAATATATGCACTTCAATAGATTTCCATCGCTACGGTGATACAACAAACGAGTGAAGTTTTTGAATTGTATTCCCTCTGTACAATCATGGCCGCGTTACTCTTACTTTACTATAGTAGAAATATTTCAACAACAAAATCGACGAAGACAAAATATGTGCCAAACATGGCGTAAATATTATTCATAATGGAGGTGGTGGTAGTAGTAGTAGTAATAGTAGTAGTAGTAGTAGCATTAGTAGAAAAAGTAATAGCAGACCAAAAAGTAGTAATATCAAACAAACCAAATGAAAACAAGAAAATAAAACAAAATCAGTTTAAGGAAGAAAGCGGCTTACAGCTTGGTCAGTGGAGCTCTTGCTGTATGGGACCGGAATCAAACGTTCTTGCAATTCACCGCCTATCACCTTTAACGTTTAATATTAATTGTATTAGATTAACGAATAATTTTCATCAAAACCACGTTAAATATGTTTTTTCTACCATTGCATTAATAATTTTTACATAATCATAACAATTATAATATATTGTTATAATTTGACTGACTATTTTCCTGTTAGGAATAAAAACATAATATTAAATGTTTCAATTTAGATCCATAATAATTACAATTTCATTCTTTGCATATCACGCATATTATAGTGATACATGATCCATGAACTGGCTGTATATATTATAAAATATGTAATAAACTACCATAAGGATAAATGAAATCAATATAGCATTTAGGTTGAAAAAGTGCGATAGAAATAATGAAGATAACCACCAAGTGCGCGTATACGCAACCAAACCAAATCAATATATAACCGCTGCATCACCAATAAATAAAAAAGCCATATTTCCAAAAACGTCATATACAGACAAATACACAGAGATCGAAACCCAAAGCAGCCACCAGTATATGATCGCCATCAGCATTAAAATACAACCTAAAAATTAAGATGGAGTTAGGTATGAAATTATTGTATGTGCATGTCTGCTATAGGCATTACACAAGTAATGTTTTCCATTCAATATCCATACACTAGAGTTTAAAAAAACAAAATCTTTATGACATATGAGGGACACGCAATATAATCAATGGTGGTAGACTTCAAATAAAAAATTCCTAAGGAGTATGTTATGATTATCGTGACATTCAGTATGTGACATGATAAGCGTGTCGTTTTGGTTTTTCACATCATTCGAACCACGCCCAGACAAGCCATACGTTTTGAATTATTATTAGAGCGTTGTTTCGCTTGCGAAGCTATACTGCATATTTCGCAGTATTGAGATAATTTTCACACCTCGCGTTGTGGCCCAAGTAGAAATACTAATAATATATAAAATATTATATAGTATTATAGTATTGGTGTGCAAGTTTTAACGTATAATGCCCGATGTTCGGCAAGAGCAAGACAACAACAACAACAATAATAATAACAATAATAATAATAATAATAATAATAATAAAAGTATCATAATCACGAATGTGCGTAAAAGATTGTGATTATAAGTAAGTATAATATGTAATATATAGTGTGTAAATAGATAATAAACAAGGTATAGACATACGGAGACAGAGAAATAAGAGTGACAGAGTGAAAGAGAGTGAGTGAGCGAGAGAGCCAGACATCAAACAATGTATAGTATAATAAGACATTAAACGATAGCTATTAGCGCAGGCGAATTTACCTAAGTAAATATGTGGCACATTATTAAATAATAATAATATAAATGAAATAATAATAATAATATAACAATAGTTATAATAATAACAGTAATAATATAAATATAATATAACATTAAATATGTAAATAATATGATATATAACTTTGCCTTCGCAGCCTACTCACATATTATATTGATGTACCTATTGGTAAATTGTGTTAGTAAAACCCGATTGCCGTTTTTTTGTTAGTACGGGTAGCGTGGTATTATAATATTATTATTAATTGTGTGTGAAATAAGAATATTGGTTGTTAGTGTTAATGCATCACTAAATAGGCATCGTGGATTGTCAACGTTAGACAGTGGATGTGTTTGAAAAGAATTAGATAACACGATTTTAGCATTGTCTTTTCGTGACAGACAGTCAAATGCCGGGTTGCATTTTAATGAATTAATAGTGGCCTAATTGGCCTTTTAAACATGATTTAGTGGCCCATGATTGGTCCATGAAATTGTAGAATGAAATTTTAAATTAATACATGTCACATGCAACTCAGCATTACAAATCATATGTAACAACTATAGATAGCCAAATACATCTTGTTTTTGTCAGAGGGTTGAAGTCGTCAACTGTATGCCTACAGTGCAATATTTACAAGACATTATAACTGATAAGATTTGATAATGATTGATAAGACTACAAAATCTATATTAAGTTTTTAGATCTAAGATTAAAATATCAAATCATTATCTTTATCAGTTGTAATATATTGTAATGCCCTATATGTATTTCCCTGTAGGCATATATAGCGACCGGCTTCAATTTTACTGTGGCTATCTAGTTCTTTTTTATGTTTATGTAGACAGTACGCTGTAATCTCACAACTCAAGTATCAGAAATATAATCGAAAGTTAGTATAGAACAGTAATACGTCGATATTTTACGCGATACCCATTTAGTAATACAATGCATTATACATCAAGATTCAAGCACAGCCCGCGCGTTTACGAAATAAGCTTTAACCGATACTCAGCCGACACCGCGTACAAATTCCCAAGTTGACCAGTAGATGCACTGCAGTTGGTGGGGAGGCACACGCAAAGGCAGAGAGAGAGAGAGAGAGAGAGAGAGAGAGAGAGAGAGAGTGAGAGAGAAATTGAGTGTGTTTTTGTGTGTGAGAGAGAGAGAGAGATACATATTATTGAGACATTGAGAGAATATAATGTAATATAAATGTATAGGATTGAAAACCACCCAGTTAGTTAAAAAAAAAAAATATTCTATCCCAGAAAAAGAACGAAAACAAAATATACCCAAGCTCGAAAATTCATATAATTTGTACGTAAGTATAATATTAATAATAGTAATAATAATAATAATAATAATAATAATAATAATAAGTCGATAAAAAACGTTAGTAAAAAAAATAAATATATATATATATATATATATATATATATGTTATATATTATATATATTATGTAGTTAAATAAAAAATAACGATGACAATAATAATTATCGTTACATAATGTATACACATACATTATATTGTATTTATAATAATATATTATGTAAATAAATAAATTATTACGAAATTGCTCATTTGTTTGTTTGTTGTTTTTTTTCGATTTTTTTCCTTTTTAAACGTGACGTTCACAAGACAGTTATAGGACAATTCGTTATTATGAATATTATTTTTTTTTTTATCCCTCACTGAGTGGTGTCTTGTTGTTAGTAGGAGGGACAGCTTGGTGGTGGTGGTTGTGTTCCTCGTCTATGTACGTGATGTTGTCTGACAAAGGACGGCCCCGCGAGCTGGTAGTGGTGCGGAAACTATGTATGGAACGTCGTTCTTCCAGGTCTTCTAGTGTGGACTTGAAAGCCCGGATGACACGCAGCTGCAAACACACAAACACAACACGCGTGTCATGCGAAGTGTGTTTTTATCTTGTTTTAGGTGATGTGTACAATAACTTTTTATTTTTATTTATTTCAATAAATTAATAATTACGATATAGGTGCTAAATTATAAGTATACACTTTTTTTTATTATTATTATTATTCAATCCATATAATTAGAGATATGTTGTGGAAGGGTAGGGGATTTAGGGGTGGTGAGGACGCTGGACAGTGACAGAATAATTGCCAAATCGGTAACATAGTTTATGTTATGACGATTATACCTACTACCGAACTCGTAGTCAAGTATGATTCGTAAGCTATAATGAAAACAATAAAACCACTTATATACGCATCTATGTGTCGATGCAAAAAATTACTAATCCGTTATTTTAAAAACTCAACACTTCGCGCAGTACATTTTTAACTATCTACAATTTCAAATTAAAAGATAATAATATACATATTTCTTAATTTAAGAAACGTGTAATATACCAAAAATGATGTTAGTAATTGGAACGCGGACTATCTACTTATTAGATATATCTATGTAAATTCTACTAGATCCTATACAACAAATAATAAAGTGGGTAATAATGATAATGAAAATATGGTATACAGTGAGCTTTGCCTTATGAGATCTCTGGTTTGTAGAATCAACTACTGGAATCAAAATGAAAAACATTACCTGTTGTATTTATAACAAATTATATATTTATAAATTACCATTTATTAGAACCGCTGTGAACCGGATAATTGAACCACAAATGTATGGCTTGTACGGCTTTTAAAACAGAGCATTTTAATCATAATAACATCACATAATATTATTAATTATATCATGTGCGAAATTCATGTCAAGCAAATATAGAAAATAAATTACTAATGAGTAAATAAGGCGAGTAATAAATTACTCAATTGCAATCAACTAAGTAAAAAGGATAATTAAAAAAAATATGTTTTAAGAAATATATCAGTCAATAAAATCAAAATAATCTGCACCAATGCGATCACATGAAGCGAAACTTACTGTATAGTGTATATATTATAATGAATCGTTTTAGTGAAAGCAAAACTAAACAAAAGAAAACTAGCACATAAAATGTATCCACTCATTAATAACAATATGTATAATATTACATGTACCTACTATTATGTAGCATTTCATTGATTTTTCGAAAAAAATAAAATGATAACAGAACACTGACAAGATTTGCCTTATTATACAACACATCAGTTATTAGGTTTTTCCAAATAACATGAAAGGAAGGAGATTGGTAGATTTTAGCTGGCTCACTCGCTTGCTCGGCTATTGATGGGCAGGAGAGTAACTCGCGTTTTCAACCGACCAAGAAAAAAGTATTATTCAAACACCAATGTTTTTGTGTAAGACTGAAACGATTAAATCTATATTGAATAATAATTTTCCCATGTTTCATAACGAGATCGGTTGGATGGATTCAGGAATTACTAGAATAAGTATATAGGTACCTAATGATGAAAACCACTCGGAACATACAAATGGACCCATCACTCGTGTCATGCATCGGTCGTACGATACGTATATTGTAGGAAATTCGTCCTAATGAATGAAAATCCATTGTTGATTCACAATAATGACGTGCACGGTTATTTAGTTGTGCTTACAACATCCCCCAAGGTTTGTAGGAGGAGAGAGTTAACGAATGTACAAGAAAATTATCATGTCGTGCAGTCGTCACAGATAATATATTGTAACGGACATAATATATAATATATTATTCACACAACGTATATGTATAAACTAAAATAGAAAATTATAGTAAGCTACTTATAACTTTCTATTTTACTACTCCGCGGCCAACTATAGAGTACGATAAGAATTCGACAAAACGTTATAGGAAAAAATATCGACGATTTTCAATACAATACACGGATATCAGTGATGTCATTTTTGATTATCATTAATATTCCTTTTTTCTGTTGATTATATAAGTACGATGTTATACAGTATAATATAACACATATATTAGAAATATATGATCACTGATGAGTATTAATATTAGTATAAAGTAATCTTATGGACCCTCGGTAGGGCTTAATCACTTGTAACGCCCCCTCATGTTGTTCTAGTTAATAATTCGTTAATAGTTAACAACATGACGTGTGTCATGTAAAATACGTTAACGAAAACGCATCGTCATAAAATGTATATAATAATATATAGGTATACGCATACGACAATGTTACATTTCGGTAACGTTATGTACAAACCACGGTAGAAAAGTAAATTAAAATAAATTAAAAAACAAAACTATAAAACTGAATGTAATATACTAACTAAGAGAGAAGAGAGAAAAACGGCGAAATTGATAGTGAGACAGAGTATAGTAACAATATATAGTAACAATATAATACGACTGAAAAAACGATGTATGTAAAAATAACTTGCACACAAATTTTAGAAAAACGAACAACAAACGACGAAGAGAAAAAATTGTCGTATCCATGAAGAATATATCGTATCATGTTAAAATATATAATACGGTCGCACTGCAGCAGTGAAGATATACGCGAAATAACTATATTAGAAATACGACGATAAGACATTAATTTAAAAAAATTATGTGTAACGTGTATATCGATTGGCAAGAAGAAATAAAATAATCTATAAAAACAAAAATTAAGGACGATTTAAAGTATAAGAATGGACATTGACAACAAGATAAAACGACGTGAACAATAGACAAAAAAATCAACTTTTATCCGCCCTATTTTGGCGGCAATCAGTGATGCAGCCAATGATGCTCTAACCTGAGTCTGTAGCCTGGTCAGTCCACGGATCCACAGGATCTGGCCGGCCCGCGGCTTTTGCCCGGAATCGGGATCGTATCTGTTCTCTTCACCTAGGTTAATAGCGTTGGTGTACTCCTCTGGATGTCCGCGTCCCCATCTGCGAATGACAAAAATCACAAGGCGACAGAGTGGTTAATAAGCGCGGTTCGTCTCGCAATCGGTATAATAATGCTACAACAATATAATCATTAGGACGTTATTTAATCTATGACATTTATAGTGCTGGGAGTGGGAAAGCTCGAATGTACTAATCGACATTTGATCTGGGGTATGATATAATTATATGGGTTCGTCTCGGATACGAAATCTGTTTCAAGTAGATCTCAACTTTCACCATTAATTCGCCAACGCCGTAGGAAAATAGCAAACCTTAAGTAGTTCCACTTGAGGTCAAATTATGTGATCTAATATTAGACAGAGTGCTGTGAATTTATCCCGGAACAAAAGAGATTCATTTAAACTAAAACGGCTTGCACGATACGAACCGAGATTAAATTCTAACTATTAGCTACTAACTACACATCGAATATCGCTAATATTAAATGTATCAAAATATTATGTTGTTGGCGTGTTAATGAGTGGGGGGGGGGGGGTAGGTGACACCCCAGGACTGTCACAGCCGGCTCAGCGCTTACGAGCATTTTACTTACGACAGAAGTTTCGGGATTTTTCGTGTAGGCACAGTGGTGACTATCTGACCCCACAACAGAGTGCCGAACCCGAACAACAAGCACCACATCCACTGCTCCAGTGTGAGACTCTTGGTGCTGAAAGCGTCCTTGCCGTACTGGATGATGAACACTTGTGACAGCACGGTGCCGATCCATATGCTGTAGAATATCGGGTTGGTGAAGAATCCCTGAAACACGTTGCGCTGACCGTGGATTTTACGTGCGTTGATCTCGTTGAACAGCGTCATCATGACGAACGTGTTGAAAATGACGGTGAAATGTTGGGTTGGCTCTGAGCCGAATTCGGCTCCACGGCCGGTCGGTATGTCCAGCATCTTGTCACCGGCGAACAACAGTGAAAAGATGACCGTCAATTGGTAGACGGCCTGGCCAATGATGTTTTTCATCATGGTGCGCGATATTAAAGGCTTCGTACGGCCGTACGGTTTCCGCAACAACAAGTCGGAAGTGGGCAACTCCGTGGCTAACGCCAACGAAGCCAACGTGTCCATAATCAAGTTCACCCACAACATTTGAACGGCCTGGGTAAGTGCGTAAACAAAATATTTTGTACTTTTTTTTTGCAAATTATTAATAATAAAATCATAAAATTGTATAAAAAAAACGACAAATTTAACTACAATTGTGTCTGATGTTATGCTTACCTTTAGCGGACTGTCTTGGACGGCACATGCTCCTATAAACGCTACAATAACGGCTACCACATTTACGGTCAACTGGAATTGTAAAAATTTAGCAATGCTGTCGTATACATTACGACCCCACATAACTGCTTTAACAATACTACTGAAGTTGTCATCTGTCAAAATAATATCTGAAGCTTCTTTAGCTACATCTGTTCCAGCAATACCCTACAAAAACAAACATAAGACTATAAGAGTGTCTTAAGCGAACGATTAAAATGAGAAAAAACCAATGAGAAATATTCAAAAATTTGTAATCCTATTAATTAAGTTATTTATTAAGTTTTTTTTAGTTAATCAAAATTTTAAAAATTACTTATACGATTTGTTTATTTTCTATTAAAAAAAGTTCTTTAGCATAAGACATGTGTCGTTAAGTTATTAAAAAACCCTAATAAGTTATATTTTTTATTAAGTTGGAGAAATTATGTAATTCAACAAAACAATGTATATCATAACGAATAGATATTAATAATAAAAATAAACTAAAAACGTTAAAACTTATTTCACAGCATAATTGGGAAAAGCATTTTGCAATACGATCTAAATATATCTTCTTTGTTTTCCAAAGTTGATTTTCCTTGTAAATTAATAAAAATTCACATGAGAATTGGACGTCCTTAATCATTTTGACATTTCTTTTAAACAATTAAAGACGGTCGTCATGCGAGAACGTCTTTTCTCAAGTATGAATGTGAATTGTTATTTTTAAGAAAGTATTTTAAATATATAACACACATGAATGGTATTTACAGCCTTACAGGTGTGAATTAGTAAATTACATTTTTAATAAATGTATTCGAACAAATATCACATGACTATAGTTTTTCGCCGGTGGTGTGGATAGTGAAGTTATCATTAAATACAATAATTGTTATATAGAGACCACACAAAAACGATTGCTCTCAGGTGCTAATCTTAATATTTGACTTTTAAGTTTTAACTGTTAGTGATGTTTTCACAAAACAATTTAATAAGTGACCATGGCATTCTTCCTATGTTGGGCCTCATATGGTAGAAATCAAACGAAATTTAAAGTTTTAATTTAAGTATTAAATTTCAAAACAAAAATATACGTGATTTATTAATGTCAAAATGATACGGACTACGGGACATGGATATTTAAACAGTATATTAGTATAGTTTGGGTACATATAATTTACAACAAATTAAATTAAATAATCGTTAATAATAAATATCACACCCATTTACTTTGTTTAAATAACTAAACTACAAACTGTTATAAATCATACAAGTAACAGAAATTGTTTACAACTAATAAGTAGTTAAGTGTTATGTTTAAATATAGTTATTATTATTTTAGCTTTTATTGTATAATTATTTATATTTAATACCATAGCAAATCCAACGTCGGCTTTTTTCAATGCAGGACCATCATTGGTACCATCACCAGTCACTGCCACTACCTCACGACTTTCACTCACTTTACTATCAATAATACCCTTTACCAGTGTGTATTTATCTGTTGGCGATGACCTGGCCAATACTCTCAATTTAGGCCACACTTTATCCAATAAATGCTGTTGAACCTGTAAGAACAAAACAATTTAATACATATTTTATTAAAATCAAAATAGTAAATTAAACTAACATCGCCATTAGCATCACGAATTCGTTGGTTGAATTCTTTGCCTTCCAATACAAGCCAGTCTTCACCAGTTTTATATATACCACACTTGGTAGCAATTGATCGGGCTGTGTTCACATTATCTCCGGTAACCATACGTACAGTAATACCAGCTCGCTGACATTTTCTAATAGCTTCAGGCACCTATAATTAAACTCAAAGTAAACAACATATCTTCTTTAAATTTAAAGGAAGTGTAAATTTTACCTCTGGTCGAACGGGATCTTCAATTCCTACAACACACAGTGCAGTGAGATCGCACACTATATTGTCTTCGGATTCCCAGTCTGGTTCACCTTCATAATGCACTTGGTTGGGCGTATCGGTTTTTCCGGGTATGAAATCTTTGTACGCAACAGAAATAGTACGAAGGCCATCAGAAGCCATAGGTTCAATGACATTTCTCACCAAACGATCTTGCATTTCACGTGTGAATTTCTCCAATCGACCATCGCGACCGTAGATATACGAACATTTTTTTAGTACGATTTCAGAGGCACCTTTAGTAAATAATCTGTAGCCACCGCCTTCTCTTGGAATGACTGTACTCATGGACTTCCGCACGGAATTAAATGTATATACACGTGTTAACATTTCTTCGGGTATATCGTCACGCCATGTTTGGTAATTTTTACCAAGAGCAAGGATAAATCCTAGGAGTGCACACTCAGTTTTATTACCAACTTGCTTTGGTAGTTCACTAGTTGGATCGTCGGGTGGCATAATTTTAGACGTATACGCTGAATTAATAGATATAGCTTGCACTAATAAGTTTCCAACATTTGATGGTATGGATGCAAATTGAGGCATTGTTTTACTGAGAACTTCACAAATGTAAGACTGGACAACTGTCATTCGGTTTGTTGTTAGTGTACCGGTCTTATCAGAACAAATGGCAGTGGCATTACCCATAGTTTCGCAAGCGTCTAAATGTCTTACCAAGTTGTTATCTTTCATCATTTTCTACATAGTTTACAAAATAAATATTAATAATTAAAAATACAGTGCAACTTTTTTTTTAATAAACACAAATGATGACAATGAAGATAACACAATGATATTAATTACCTTGACTGAGTACGCTAAAGACAGAGTAACAGCGAGAGGAAGTCCTTCAGGAACAGCCACCACCAAGACAGTGACACCAATAATAAGGTGACGAACAAATTCACCAGCGTAATGATTTTTCCACTGTTTTTGTTGTATGACAAATGTATGAATACAAAATTGAATTACCAATATAAGCACAGTAAGTACGGCAATCGTTGATCCTAGTAATGAAAATAAAATATGTGTTATATAAAATCTAAAAGATAACAATTGGTTTACTTACCAGCATATCCAATTTGAATGGCCAACTTTGTGAGTTTAGCTTGCAACACAGACTTGTCTTTTTTTGCTGGTTCTTCTGACTCGCCAGATTTTCCTCCACCTTCAGCAGCATCGTCATCTGTTTCAGCTCCTTTATCCATTTGTTTCATACCGATATCAGTGGCATGGCTGTTGATGGTAGGTGGTACTTCATCAGTTAAGCTCTTCTTTGTCTTGAGTTTTTTGGCTTCTATTTATAAAATATTTAATTTTAATGAACTATTTTAATATAATCATTAGTTGAAGAAAAAAATGAACAGTACCAATAAGTATAATTAAATTATTTAAGGGTACAATACTAAATAATACATACGACAATATGGAAAACTAGCAAAAATTGTTTGAGACACTGTAGGTCTGTGGCGATCAATTTCACTAGTGGTTGCCTATCCATCTCCTTAATACAATATGCTATATTTTTAAGTGGTATTTTAAATAGGTAACCTCAGGTGAAATTGATCACTGTCGCCAGCCATTCAAATTAAATTTCCAGTATTGTCGTATATAGTTTTTTTAGTATTTGACTATGCATATTACTAATAAATACAAAATAAATGGATTATGTATGATAAAATATCAATGACAGACATTTAGAAAATCTTAAAAAAAATAAAATATCCCAGATACTAATTACTTAGTTAGTAAATCGAATTTCAATGTATCAAATAAATTGTAAAATTAGTATAAAATAAAAGTTGTTACATGCCATCACATCTATTTGAACAGTCCACATACATATAATATTATACACAAATTTGGATAATTTTCCGAGACTTGAATTTTAAGAATAACAATGTAAAGAAGTAAACTATCTTCAGAAATGTATTTTTATAACTACACAAAGTTTGAACGAGATCTAACAGTTTACCTTTCCGTTGTTTCTTCATTTCTTCCTCTTGTTGATCCACTGCTGCGCCTAAGAGTGTGAATATTATCCCAGCCTGAGAATTTATACCCACTGCAGTGACCAACATTTTTCCACTGCCTTCCATTACATGGGTTCCTTAAGCACAAAAAATTTATTAGGTTTCTTTAACAATTAAAATTTAAATTATTCATACCTGATAAAACCATGGGATCGAATGCTTCTCCTTTTTTGACGTGGTCTGATTCACCAGTTAAAGAAGATTCATCAACTTTCAAATCATTACTTTGAATTAGCACACCATCAGCTGGTAGCAAATCTCCGTATTTAATCTATATAATAATGATGACGTTTGGTTTCTATTTATATTGATTAAGTTATCAAAGTATAATTACCTGGCAAATGTCCCCAACTACTATTTCTCCTACAGAGATTTGTCGCAGTTCGCCCGCCCTGATGACATTAAATCTGTGTTCACCTTCAATACGGTTTTGAAGACCACGGAACTGTCTTTCTTTTGTATAATCATTAAACGCTGTTACAATAACGACTACTATAACGGATATTAATATAGCTAATCCCTCAATCCATCCATGTTTTGCTTCATCGTCTTCTGCACCCATTGCTAAAATAACGAAAATTGTAGTATTAATATATAAAAAAACAATAACTATTTACACATCACTTTCGGAAAAAACTTACATTCTTCGTCGGCTGGTTTGTAAAGTGATAATCCCAATGATACGAGAGCAGCAATTTCTAAAATAATTAGAGTGACATCCTGCAAAGCTTCCCAGACAAGTTGCATGAACGTCTTTGGAGGTTTAGGGGGTATGGTATTTGAGGAGAACGTCTCTTTCCTGTGCTCCAGATCGGCTGTAGATCCACTTAATCCTACAAAACGTATTAAAAACAACGAAATAGAGTTACAATTATTTGTTAAAAATACACAAATAACATTGATTAAATTCTAATAATTACCTTCACTGGGTGATGTATACAGCTTTTTACAAACATCCTGAACGCCACCCAGTTCGTTTAGTTTGACGATTCCTTCTCGACCTCTGTGCTCCATGAGCTCACGTAATTGTTTTAACGTTACCCCATATTGGGCGGGTCGCCCGTCTATTGTGGCCATATTTGTTTATCTGTTTATAAAAAAAAAAAATTAAAAATTATTATCCGTATTTGTAAATGCCGTTCATCGCAATAGAGTTTAACTCTAACCGATAGAGTCTAACGCATCATTATCTTATCATGACCTATTATGGTTATTTTTTTTTTACTTTTTTTCATCATATAATTATTGCGACTATTAAGTTTTTAAACGAATTTCAGTTTTTTTTTTTTATTACCACAATAACAGTACCAATTAATTTAGCAATTTATAAAACGGGATAAAGTTGCGGATCACATACTGGTACGTACGAGCAGCAAGCGTATGTACGTCTATATAATCAACACCACCGAATGCACATCGCCGTTGGCCACATTTACCACCTCACTCGCACACAAACTAAATACATTTATTGACATAAATATATACATATACTACCACTGTTGTACTCATCATCACCGGACGTTACTAATTTACACCTACTGTCCGTCCGTCGGCGTCGGCGAATGTATGTTATACAATATTATATTATACTAATATAATACGAGAACGCTTACGCTTTCCGCCGTCAGATGATCCCAGATAGCAATGACGCACGAACTGTACACAAGCGTATTATATTAATTTAGAATTTGTTAACCACTATATTATAATAACATTGCCGAACCCAAAGATGGCGGTTGTCTCGAAAGGGCAATGACAAACGGAATAACGCAGTAAAAATAAAATAAATAATAACACAGCTAAAATACCTAATGTGTAATTTATTAATACGTCTTGATCGACCATATTATTATACCTAAGTTATTAGGTAATCAGAAATATAATTTTTTTTGGTCTAGAATGCAGAGCAATTAAACCAGTCATTGTACAATAATATTAATATATTGTTATTTGTTAAAGATACAGGTGATATATCTCGCATATGATAAGTGAGGCGGTTGGTTACTATAGGAAATAAAAACGATTGGAAAAGACATTCAAAATTGGTAAGACTTTTAGAGTACCTAGGTATCCCACACATAACGGAAAATAATAAATTAATTATTTCGATTAAAATACCAATACCCTGTATATTATTATAATAATGTATTAGGAATTGTTTTCCTATAGTTACATCAGTAGGAGGGGTCCGAACTTGATTGACCCTCATCTAGCATCGTTTATTAATACAATAATAAGAACAACTTAGTAGTATATGCAGCATTAAATGTATTATGTATTTATGCACACATGTTATTACGGTTGACATTCCAAGGTATATTGTTACGAGCAGTTTTCGTAGGGAATGTGAGTTACATTCTTGATTAGTTTTTCTTTCTTTTAGTCCTTGCAGAAAAATTCCTTGAAATTTAAGCAAACATTGGGATTTGCGCATACATAATTAAAACACTAAATAAAGAAATAGCTATATTAAAGGGAAAATTTGAGAGCTTATAGAGATAAAACTTTTAATTTATTCAGTTGTGACATCATTAACTCGTTGTTTTAATAATTAACTAACACTCTACGTCATTCAGTTATTATTTAAAATATAATTCTTTCTTATTTTTTTTTTAAACAAGAATATAATATATTCAGTAAATTTCATTACAGTCAATCTTTTTTTTCTTTTATTTATCACGAGGAAACATCAGCGGTAAAATCTATTAGTCACAGTTCAATTTCGTGACAGTGTTATTTAAATAATTACAATATTAAATTGAATGTGGTTTGAGGGAAGAATACGAAATTTCGTGAAAATAAAAATAAATTGGTACATTTTTTTCATATGGTAATAGATTTTGTTGAGTAAGTTGGTTATTTTTAAAAATTGTATGATTGTTTTGTTGTTTTTCGGATTAGGAATTTCGGACCAAGAGATGTCAAGGTTTTGAAATATGTTTGAATACATTTTTTGGTTTTGTATTTCCGGAACTCAGATATTGTGTGCTTAATCGAAAGGTTAACTTTACACGTTCTTTTTTGAACATAAGGAATCCGAGGGGCCAACTTGGTTCCCTTTAAAATATTCAAAGGCGATTTATAGCAATTTCTTCATTTCATTTGAGTTTGGAGTTTTTCCATTTAAAGTTCTGTTTTTAATTTGGTTTTTTGTTGTTTTCATAGTAGTCGACATTTATGTTACATGTTTGCTTTTATGTAATTTTTAATATCATAGAGCATATTCCTTCCAGCTTAGCTGTTTAAGTTCTATTTTGGCTTGATTTTCTGCTATTTCGTTGCCGTCTACACCAGTACCCTATAGTTACATGAAAGTTATTTGTTTATTTTTATGATGGCTTCCTCTAACTTGCTTTTAATGGGCGTTGCCATGTCACCTAGGTTGAAATTATTTTTACACCATTCACTATGTTAGGTGTATTTCTGAGTAGGTATGATATATTTAGGGTAGTCATCGTTGGTTATTAAAAGTATAGCTTGAATACAGCTGTTGTTTCTGTTGTAAAAATGGAGCATTTATCAGGTTTGTAGGTTATTTGTATATTATTTCAATAAATTATCTTACATATAGGTCGTACTTATTGTATTTATTAATATTTTACTCATATAAGAGAAATGTGTTGATACACAAGAAATAATTTTTATTAAAACTGTACTTTAAAATAATATTATTTTTATGAACGCACTAAAATTCAGGTGTGTTCAGCTATGGTATTTTGTAAATAGTATAATCACACAACAATTCTATTGATTTTACAATACTTCAAGGTATATTATATAGATAAAACATTGTACATGGAATTGTTTTCTTCTAGTAAAAATTATCATATCACAAAGATAAATAGATTAATTAAAACATTTTTATCAATATTTTTAATTTGTTATTTATTCCTCACAACACCATATATTTGGTCCTATAAATGTTAATTTTGTATGCTATTACAAAATTTAATAATAATGTTATGATAATCGACGTTTTAATTTATTATTGTGAGGGTTTATATGATATTATTTTTTATTTCAATTTAACATTTATGGTTATCAATCCTTATTCATTTTAAAACAATACAATTTAAATATGTAATCATCGAAATCACAAAGATTTATAAAGCCCCTACGATTAGTGAAGCTTTTCAGCCGTATTTTAAATTGAAAATTTAATCACTTTGATAAAATATATTTTACACGAGACATTTGAAAAAATGCATGACGAGTGTAAACGTGTAATATATTGAGTCAAAGTAAAAGATAAAAGCTTTACTATACCTAGGTACTTATTTTTTAATAATTTAAGAAAGTTTATTTTCGAAAAGGGTTTCAAAAAAAAATTTAAAACCTTAAATAATAAAATAAATACTGTGAAAGAAGTTATACATCTACGGCTGAAGAAACCTTAGTAAATATTATGAACGATGAATGATTTTTAGGTATTTATATTTTTTTAGTTAATAATGTAAAAAGTATATTTGTTTACAAGGTTCCGAAATGAAATAAACCATTCTGTTATAAAAAAAAATACGTTTTAGTACTATTGAAGAAGTTAATGTTGCTCAAAGGAAAAAAAATACACTAAGATAGATAAAAGTTATTTATTTCAAAGGGCTAAAAAAAAATATCACCAAATTATCTCGTAATAGGTTAGGTTTTTTGTCTATTTAAGATTCTAGCGAGAAAGAATTATTTGATTTTTTGGTTTTTCTGTTTTTAGAAAAACATTTAAAAAATAATATATTATTCACTTTTTATTGCCTAACTTCTGTGTGCCAATTTAGTATACTACAGAATTAGTCACTTTGATGTAATAATAGTAAGTAATATATATAAATAAGTAATAGTAAGTACAGAGCGATGTCGCTGTACATCATTTTTCTTTATATACACTTGTTTGTTATGTTGAAATTACTCCTGTAAATGTTTCCAAACTCAAATAATATAAAAAACCTGCAAAAGTGCTTGAAAAATTACACCACAGATCCGTCACCGTTATGGTCTATTCCCGAGCTTTTTTTATATTATAGTTCGAAAGATGCAAGAATTATTGGCTTACGGGGGTTGAATTAAACGATAACATCATAATATTATACATTTGTACTTGCTTATCTAAAAAATAATTAAATAATTAGGGGCAATCAATAACAATTATTTTTATGTGACAATATACATAACGCCATTACGGTACTCCTTTATATATGTTAATGATCGCATAAATTATGCAATTCCATCTATTAATGTGTATTTTTCTTTGAATTTGTTTTCCATGGTAATATGTCTGTATGAATCATACATAATGATCTCGTACCCTGTAAATATTTTTATCTAACAGTGCCACCTACATCACTTAATATTATGAAATATATTATTCTATTAATATTAATAGCGATTCCCTTAGCAAGTATTTATCATTCATCGTATTCTAAAAGACAACGACAAATATATTATGCATAAATTGCTATAGGTATAGTATTATTCAATTTGTATACATCAGAATAATTTCATAAATACTACCAAGGTAGTTATTATTTTTATAGCCAAGTTTTCAAAGATAATTATGTTTTAATTTAAGAGTTATTTTGTAATTAAACACAGCTATTTATGATTAGGGTTCATTAGTTTTGAATATTTTAAATGTTTGAATCGGTTGACCAAAATTGTGTATACATATCATACAATTTAACTACTTTAATTTAGTATAGGTAATGCAATATTATTAATTTGAAAAATGGATACATAAAAAGTAATTTTAGTTATATATTAGCATGCAAGTACTAAATATACACTTGTGAGAAAAAGCATTCAAAGATTTGGAAACTCTTGACAGTATAAATTCTAAACAATAAACTAATGTAAAAATAACAATATTTATTAATCATGTTATTAAGTCGTTTGTGAATCATCGATTCCAAATGGAATTAATAGTTAATTTTACACAAATATGATCAATATATTTATCTTGTTGTAGAAAGGAAATAAAATAATTTAAAATTTAGTATGTTGTTTTGTAATATTTTGAAACACATAAATACTCTTTTAATATACAGTAGAACTTCGATTAACCGTCACTCTCTGTTATCCGTCATCGGTCATCGCCGAAAAAAATAAATAATTAGGCAATTAGACGATTGTCAAATGCTACGCAAGTCTTACTTCTACGTCAAATACGTAATATTGCTGCTAAAAAAGCTAGAGAATCAAAAAATCAAACTAAAATTACAGATTTTTTTTATAATATGAGTGGTATGTATGTTAATAATTTATATGTGTTATAATAATTAATTTATATGTTATATGTAAGTAATTTTTTTTTAAAGTACACACACGTAAAAAATATAATAAATGTGTGTACATATATGTATGCACACGTTTTTTTTGCAAAATTTCCGTTAACCGTCTATTCGATTAACCGTCATAGCCCCGGTCCCGACAGTGACGGTTAATCGAAGTTCTACTGTATTCAATACCTGAAATCTCTTCGTACTTAATACATTATAAATGAAAATTTCTAAAGGTTTCTGTATTGTGTTTTTCTCTAATTACAATGATACAATTGCTTAACCCCAACGATAATAATATAGGGGTTAAGAATATAATGATAGAAAATATAACTAAGTCGTTAGCGCAGGATCGTTAGTAATTAAATTAAATTTCATATTATAATAATTATAAGTACACAAAAACAAAAATACTAATTCACGTACTAACGTAGAACAGTCAATTGAAATAAGTTTTTACACAATCCTTAACTTGACAATTTGTTTTATTTTTTAGACAATATGAATTAATGGGCGTTTGTAGGGACTTAATAATAACAAAAAGTATAGCTTTTATTTTAGTCACTTCTCTGAATACCAATAATAAAATTATATACTTCATGAAACTTTCAAACCATAAATTATATTTTTTTTAGGTAATTTAATATTCCATGGCCAACTTTAGGCTATTCCATGTTTCAAAAGTTTCAAACTTCTCTAAAGGTTTTTTTAGGTACAAACGAGTTGAATATTACATTATGGTTTATAGGGTTTAAAGTTACTTCAAAAACCAAAATATATCATGAATATTATTCGACTTTTGTCAACTTCAAAAAATAATACATTTGCTTTTAGATAATTAATATTTTATTAATTTCCTTCATTCAAAAAAAAAATAATGAAAAACACTAAGTCCAGTTGAAAATGTTAATCTTTCAACGTTTATCAGATTAGTAAATAAAAAAATACAGTAGGAGAATAAATTGGGTCAAGTTCAATTTAAATTAAAATAAGTTTTAATACTATATAATATTAATATGTATATAACTATACCTATTAACTTTTATACAATTACGTCGTGTTGCTTTTGTCGTTAATGACACGACAGACATACGACGTCGGCAAACTTACCGCCAGTGGCGGCAGTACCTCCTGCTGCTTCCGCTGCAGTGGTGCTAGTGATGTCTTTTGAACCGGTAGCAAAATTTGTCTGTTAACATCAACATAATATTATTAAAAAATGTTTATTGAAACGTGTTGGTCAAAATATTTACAATTTTACATCAACGAGTATAATAATTATTCTAGCTAAGTCCAATGATTCTATACCAAATATTATATAGATATTTGTAAGAGATATTGAGATTCATATTGGTTATTTTTTAACAAAGTATACCTAATTAAATACTATATTCATAATTGTCCATCATTTAAATGTATAATACTATCAATGCACAATGATCAATGATTTTATAATTTATACGTTTAAGATTAGCCAAACAATAAATATTCTTTTGAATATTCTTAAATGTTTAGATCGTAGTAGGTATATAGATTCATAGACACTAGAGTCTGAAACACTATGGAGTTAATATTTAACAAAATCATATACGTTTTTACTATATAATATATATACTTTAATTATTACTGTATTTATCTAGGTATGTAAATAATATGTGTATGTCGTTTTAATTTATTATCATACTAAATAAGCAATAATTAACTTCAGAGTCACCTCTAGTGAGTACATTTACACTTTATTAATTTTCTTAAACGATTAGCATAAATTCCATGTGGACAGTCTATTAACACTTAACACCATTTATCAATTATTAAAAAGCCTACTATTAATTTTAAAACATACGCTAAACAGTGAACTACAAAACAATTATTTAATTGAACCTATGTATATATTTATATTCCACATTGCATCTAGAGTCAATTATATCATTTGAGCCAAAAATAATCCATAATGCAATTTAAACTATGTTCTGAAAAATTATTATTATTATTATTGCGATTATTTATTTTTTGTAGTTGGTTGGTAAGCTTATTTTCAATTAATGGACAGTCGAACAGATTAATAAAACGATGATATTAATTTCATTCGCAAAAAGATAAAAGAAAAACTAAAACACGAATTTGTTATGTGTAAGGTCAAGATTCAAGGTGCAAATATAATATTTATGAAGATGTAGAAGAGAAAATGTACAGTATCATATATTCATATCATACATATTACTTGTATTAAATTAAATCTATGTAAAGCGTTTTTACTTAGTTATCAAAACTATAATGAGCTTATAAATTTAAATATCTAAAGCAAAGAGGTAAGTTTATTTTCAGTTTACTATAAGAGGATGTTAGCGCACCATTATTTTGTTTTCTCTCTCTGCCCTGTGGCCCCACATAACATACCAAATATATATGTAGCAAAACTAACCCTGTTGTTAATTTTAATATTAGAGTAAATTCACCTATTATCAAGCTTTAAGCTAAGAAAATTTCCCGTGTCCCTAACGTTGGCTTCCTCACGGTGTTTTAATTTTTATATAATTTATAAGCATTTTTAAATTGTAATAATTTAGATGATCATATAACTTATAAACAAATTAAAATACTAAAAAATGGAGAAAAAAAATAGGAGTACAAGTAACGTTCTTAACTTTAAGTTTGACAATAGGTGAATTCACTCTAATATTAAAATTAATAACACAGAGTTAGTTCTGCCAAACGAAAATTTGCAATGTTGAGCGTGGGTTCGTGATAAAACACAAATAGTATCCTCTTAAGTACTATAAATTACTGCATAATAATGTAAATTATATCTATTTGATCTCCATTATCGACGTTTCGAAGAATTTTAATTCGTTACAAGATACTTCAATTATATTATATATAGGTACTTAATACATTCACGTTACTCATTCATTGTTTATCTGATCATTCATATAAATAAGTATATAACATAAAGTCCGATGAAAAAGAGTATTTTAAACATCGTTTAATACTTAAAACTATAAAGGCACTTGTACTTGTAATAATTGTCAATACTTTATTTGTAAGTACAAGTTAATTTATTAATTTACACTAAAGTAAAAAAAGATAACATTTCAATTTGCATAATTTCATATCAGTATATTATGCATATATAAAATGAATTATGTAACGTACTACGTGAGTTAAATCATTATTAAGAATGTTTATCTCCATGTAACAGTCATAAACTGAATTTATAGTTGTAACTTATAATAGATAGGAAAAATACGAGGAAACCATATTTTGCGTTGAGAAGTTTTTTTTAATTATTTAAAACAAAATATATTATCACAGTAATAAATTTAGCTTTAATACATAATATAGGTTTTAAGTTCTATGCATTCTAGCTGATCTCTGCTACCAATATTTGATAAAAAAAATTTTATTACAAATTAAAAATATATTCATTGAAATGCCTAAGCGTAATAAACACGACGTGTAACTACTTAGTACCTACTTACCCTATTTTAAAATTAATTACAATACAACAGTATAATTTTTATATAACTCGCATAAAATTTAGTTTATAATTTACGTATATGCGTTTCCGCCCAACGATCACTGAATAACTGACAAGTTGAAAACACTAATCAGCACATTTTTAAATTATTTATTTTTAATAGTTATAATTATTTAAGATAGTGTATTGTTTACAAAGGGCGTCAGAGCCAAATATTATCGAACCAGTAACCTTTACTCCAAATTCTGTCCCTAATGTCAATATGTAATTATGTTATTAATGTTTAATTTTCAATTAACCAATAATAGTTTGGGGTACAAAGAGCATTGGTAGGTGTTTTCAAAGATTGCCTTCTAATGAGTATTTTCTTCGTTTGAAAATGAAAAAGTCTTTGATATTATTCAAAACACGTTTAGTATCTAAAATATTACAAAGAATGTTTGAACTTTCTTTCACAGAGTGGAGTTATTTCATTATTTTTGTTAGTAGACATGTCATTCACTGTTATTTAATTATATAAATACTCATTTTGTTCTATTTTCGTCTATTCCGATAGCAAATCTTGCGAATTTAATATACACAAATGTACCGACATAAATATTTATATAGCATTATACAATATACATAAAAAAAAAAATAATTTCAATAAAATTGGATATTTTATTATTACAAGTTATTTTTATTTTTAGTTATATTTAATTGTCAAAAAAAGGAAACGTTAGTATAATATCCATTTTATCAACTAAATCTTTTGTTTTATTATCATTGATCTGTTAATACAACTCGACAGCAAGGGCCATTAGTCCTTTAAATTTTTTTTATAAAATAATGAAAATAGTAAAAGTAATCATGACATAATAGTAAATAACAATAGACACAATAAAAATAACACGGTCTGCACAACTATAGATAGAATTTATACGCAATAATTTGTATTTATAAGCTTATCATTTAGAGAACATTTAAAAAATCAAACATAATATTAAAACGATATTTTAGAATATCAATCAATTTTTTTGTGAACAATTTTGGTCTTGGATAAACAAAACGGTATTTTTTATAGGAGTGTTTATTTTAAAATAAATAATAAATTAGGTACCAACAAAATAAAACTTGGGCACATTTAATTTATACCTACTTAAATTTAAAATTTTTAATAAAATTTATAAAAACTACAAAAACTTAATACATATTATCACAATTAATAAATTCTATAGGATCAATGTTATATTTATTTAAAGCCTTACTATCAATAGATATTATCCCAAAGTCCATAGGGAATTCTTAAGGAATCTATTAATGTATGAAATTAAAATATTTACACATTTCATTAGCACACTAAAGAATAACAAGAAATATTTTAAACTTGGAAGTATATATTAGGCACGTGACTGATAAATTAGTAAATATGTCTATTAAGGATAGAGAGAGTACGTATATATAACGTGTATAACACTCATAATGTGTAATATTATATAACTTTTAACACTGTGGTGTTATATATATAACTACATACATGGCATAAATATATATATATTATGTTTAATGTAGTAAAACATCAAAATGAATAGGCAATACTATTATATTTTATGACTGTATGAGAGATGTTGAGAGTTTAATTTGAAACCAATTGTTATAATTATTTGTATATTATTATTCCATGGTTCACAATCAATTTTATTTTTAATCAAGTACCTACCTATACAACGCAGCATATTAAATAAAATGACCATGGGCATTTGATTTTAAAATCGTCTGAGTATGCGATCGAATGAATTGGCTGGGCGACAAAAGTCCATTAACGTACCTAAACTTATACAAACCCGTTAACAAAACGAGTACTGTCTATGTGTAGTTACTAAGTGCGCACACGTGGGATCGACATTGATCAAACACCGTACAACATACGATTGAATATAGGTAGGTGATATACGAGTAATAATCACCAGCGACGGTTTGAATAAGTATACGGCCGAAACAATAACCGAACCAAAATCAGTCTTATAAAGCATTCAAATATGAGCATTTATTTATTAGTATTTATTTTATACTTAGTTTGTATTTGAATACAATTATCAATGTATATATGAGATGAATTATTAAAATCTACATGGGTATAATATATTTTGATCATTTTTCTTTTTTGTATTTTGTATGTATGTGAAAAAACATTTTTTATCTAAACATGAATTATAATAATCCGTTCCTCTAATTTTTGTTTTTAACACAAACATTTTTGTACTTGCCTCGTCAGTACATATATTACTAACACACAAATTTAAAGAAAACCCTTAACATAAAAAAATGCACATATTATTTTAAAAAAAACAGAATTTCTATAAATTTTTTTGTATCTATCACCGAATATATTTGGATGGGCTGAGTTTAACAACCCTATAGTTCCATTTTTAATAACTTTTCAAGAAAACCCGTAATTGAGCTACAAAATAGTGGTTAATTTTTTATCTACGTTAAATCAATAATTTAAAAATAACTTTTATGATTGTCCTGGAAAGTTTTAAAATATTAACTCGGAAATTAAATTGTATGGCTTTAGCACTTAGCTCGTTGAAGGGCTTTCAATATTGTAAGCATAAAGAATGCAGTTAGCATAAAATATTGAACAAATTCCCTAAAAGTTTCATGAAGCCATAAAAGTGTAGGTTGAAAAAAAAAATTAATTTAAGTATTCATTATTCGAATAAATACTAAAGATACTATTTGTCCCATTTATTCAAATAGTTATTATGAGTATAAAATACACTTAGTATATTTTTAAGACAAATTGTTCTTTACAAGACTGAATATTATGGTACATCTAACGTTGGTTGTAAAAGTATAATAATAATATAGTAACTATACCATTTAGTCAATACTATGTATAGTACCTGTATAGCATCTATTGCCTACCACCAAACAAGAGTGCTGGCAGCCGATCAAATCGATCCGATAAAATACAATTCCCCGAGCCGCTCTGGATCCGGTGCTGTAGCAAATCCCCGGACCCTCACTTTGGAACTTTAAAACCTAGCATTCGTATTTGTGCGGCAAGTAAATATACTCCTATTTATGCCATAAAACCATAATATAATATTATTGCCTACTTATGAGGTATTCAACTAATAACTACACATTAAAATGTTATAATATACATTATTATTTCATTCAAAAGACTCAACACTTTGAACTGACATTTTTTGTTGTTTTAAACATCACCACCAGTCAGCCTGCCTCGGGAATATTAAGTAGAGAAATCATACTCGTCGATGACTTATTAAGAATACATGAACTTATATAGTTATATATATGATGTATACGTATTACGGTAATCTAGTCGCGCGATCGACTAGTTTATTACTATTATTAATTTTATTTTTATTATTATTATTATTATTATTATTATTATTATTATTGTCATTGTACGTTCAAATCACGTATATAATTTAAGATCTAGGGAAAGCTACTCCGCGACACAAAACTCGGTCTACACATAATACAAAATCTCGTACTTTACACCACGACTATATATGTATTTTACTGCAGTCACAGAGCGAAGAGGCCACACGTATGAAGTACTCTGTGGCAATTATATATCATATTATTGTGTACACAAAAACATGGGCAATTTTATTTCAAGCGCTGAATACATTATATATTGTTGTACATGAACCAGATTTTTTTTGGGTACCTTCATATAGTATACAGTAATTGTGATCAATTATTTAAACAGCCGACATATAGCTATAAGACAGGTATTAAAGCATTGTGTCTATGTACAGGATGAACTGTAATATTAAAGAAACAATATCACAATTTACAAACACAAAGAATAGAGCCTAAATTATGTTTTTAAACATGCAGATTGTCTCCCCCGCCCCATTTACAAGCCACCAGCTAAAAATGTAATACCCGCATGGCAATTATTTGAATAATACTTGATTATAGAAACTAGTAATTGAATTTTTTAAATTATAACTACACAAATTCGCTCTGTGTATGTCTCTAATAATTAAGAAACTTGAAAATACAATTTAAATTGTTTCATTTTGAGTTCGGGTGGACCAACATTTATTACAAATTTTAATAATTGTATATCTCTAATAAAATAAGTTTTTCTCATAATCACATATTTTAAAAATATTTAACGGAAAAACAATTATTGAAGACAAACATGGTGAAGCCCTCTGTACATACATACATACATATATATATATATTTATATATTAGTGGAGTGTACAATATAGTACGGTTTATAAGTACATTATATTTGTCCATAATTAGGTATTTATGAGTTTCCTTCGAGTATATATTATAATATATTCCTTGAAAAAACATAATTTAAAATTTAAACGTTTTGCTGTAAACGAAATATGAATTTATAAATGTCTTAGGTGTACGTCATGTCGTCATATTTTTGTATAATTTATTGGTTAGATTTCGGCATGAACACGTTTAAGACAAATGTTATATGGAAGTATAAATAGTTGGTGCTTAATATCTCAATGAACTGAATAGTTATTCACAATGATAATGCAGAAAAACTGCATAAACTGTATAAGAAGCCATGCATACAGGAATATTTACAAATTGATTTAATTAACTGACAATATTTCGAATTTGGACTTATTTAATATTCTAACCGATATCCGATCACAGCAAAGGACGAAAATATTTAAATATACAACAAACTGTGATTGAAAACGAATTCCCAATATTAAATACGAATAATGGAAATGAAGTTTGACCGAATAACCCTCTTAGTTGCGATAGGGGAGAGCGGGGAGGCTACTATTCAGTAAAATATGTACAGGTATTTGCATAGTATAATGCATAATTTCACGCCCCATATTTACGATGTAAATAAGACCTAATTTAAATAAAAGGGTACACAAATGCCTTTTTTGAGTAGTTATTTTTTTTATTTTTTTATTATACCTACTGCAAGAAGCTAGAACGTACAGCACTGAATGGGCTTTAACTGTATATATATTATGGTTTAACTTTAGTCTGCATATATGTGCCTTAGAATATCAATGCAGGTGTATAATACTATTACGATTTACTAGTGCGTTCTTGGAAAATGAAAATCAATATCGCACTGCCACAACTTTGAATCAAACAGTTAACGGGTGGGAGGGTGTAAAAAATAATATACCGAAGCTTTCGTTTAACCCCGCTGAGTTATTATGTCCATTCAACCTATTCACCATGCAGAATAGCGGTTAGCGCCATTATTGACAAACAATTTGTTTGCCCTTACGAAATGTTTTTTGGCGTAGTATTTTAATCTCACGTCATTACGATCGCACTATACAAAAATATATTCATACTTTTACGCAACTTACAGTAATTTGACACACAAACAGCAGAAAACGTTTGAATAAATTGACAGCTAGACGTGATTTCATTATTCGTATGATGGCTTAGTATGTATATTCGATTTATTTATTTCGATATTGACCCGTATACCAACATTATAGATACCTATTATATATTATAATAGGTGAGTGGTGTGGTGCTCAGAATTGATGAAAAATAAATACTGAAAATAAAATACATTGATATTCCACGACAGACCAACAAACATTATCGATACTTTTAATTATTTGGCAGTATAGGTAAATTTTTTTATAAAATGTCAAAGATACAAAATGTAGTTATAATAGCATGTTATTAATAATACTATAAAAGCATAATAACTTGACTATAAATATAAGTTTTAAAATTAATTTTATTGAGGTACCTAATACTTTCGGTATGTGTGGTCTTGATTGTCTTTCCAAGAATAAGTTTTTGGAAGGCGTTATCTGAAAAGTTGAACCTTTCTACTTGATTAATGCTATATGGAGCGGAAGAGCAAAGGCAAGTTCAAATCTAAATATATAATACATTTATGATTTTTCGAACTTTAAATTACTGTTTAAAATGTTATTTCTGTCATAATTTTAGGTTAGGTTTAGGAGACTCGCTATCGTCGGGCTGAGAAAACATTTAGATAGGTAAGAAGTCCTTGAAAGTAGAAGGCAATAATAAAATATGAAAATTGGAGAATTGTGTTCTTCTAGTCTGTAGTATAGAAACCTTCTTTCTAGTACTGTGTTAATACATAATACCGTATTATAGACATTATATTTTTTCTTAGTGACTTAATGTCATTAAAGTTCATTTAATATGGAAATGGAACGAAATCTAGTTCTAGTATGTGTCTATCTAAAATTCCATTACTAATTTCTTAATATACTAGGTACTTAAAAAAAATTCAAATTGTCTGGTTGCATAGTGAAATTATATTGTTATCAGAGGAGACAAATATCTTATCGGTGTATTGCGCACATAATAGATGTATACATATATATATATATATATATAAATATTATAGTACATAGAATAGAACTATATAAATTATAGACAGTATTTATATCGCTTATTAAGTTAAGTTTTAAGTCGACATACTGATAGTCCTTGAGTATAAACATGAACTTTTAATTTAAGATTTTAATGTATCATAAATTAAACGAAAAAAAAAATACGAATAAGTACCAAGTTACAGAAGTAACTATATATCTCAGATAAGCTAACTAACCCAATAGATATATACACAAACGACGAGTTGGAAAAATTAGGCAGAAAAGTTCTAAAAATGAGTATTCCATACGATTTAATGACCTTAAACGTCATATAACATACATAATATGCCAAGAACTACATTACTATACTAGTAGTGCCGACTATATCAATTCAACCACTGCTGTGCATTATAATATTATTATCTATCCTTAGCCATATTTCGAGTTATTTCCAACGAACGGACCGAAATATTTATTATGAATAATACAATTTATCACGTCGCACTGAAACCGTCACGAGCGCTCAACACTCCAAGGTTCATAGGGGAATATTGTTAGGGTTTTAACGAACGGTCATGATTTATGGCTGCGCCGGCGCAATACTTATAATATAACTTATAAGTCGGTAGTCAGTACTATATATAGTTATAATACATATTATGACCGATTCGCAGCAATACAGCGTCGAACGTGTGTGAAATACATACGTCAAGGCAGGTCACGGTCGTAAGTCGTCGCCAACCACGGCATATATTTATAAATCATATTATAAAGACCTAAATGCATCGGTGTGGATATAAACATAATTTACCCGCGATCGCCTAAGATGAAACCATAATGTACTTTATTATTATACAAATGTTTAGGTGTGTACGCCCATCATTACGATGAACGATGACGATGATAGGTGCGGTCCTAACCTATGATGCTCGCGATAATATTATAATAATATAAATTTATTTTTGTGATGTGCGTGAAATAGAACACAATAATACACACGCGCGGGGTTCGGTGGGACGCGGACGAGGACGTAATCCAACTATGGCCTTCAAAATAAAAAGATCTATAAAACTACCGCAGTCGAGGGCTTCGGCGTGTATACTCACGCCGTTTATGAAACATCAGTTATTATATCATCGTCGAGTAGACGGCTGTTAAATTTTTTTTTTCGACGACTCGCCTCGTATAACATGTACCTATATGTTATTACGTCAACGGGGTGTAATGTGTATTAATATTACACAGAGATGGCAACGAGGAAAGAGCTTTTATTGCACTGTAGGTACAACACATTAACTTATTATAAATCGCGTATCATCAACATCGGCTGCTACGAATATTATGTATGTATATATTCATATACGTACATAATATATGCGAAGTCCAACTATTGCCATAAATATTGAAAAAAATAAAATATATAATAATTTTACCGAATCGTGTACTATCTTTGACATTAGGTTAAACGGGTTTTCCTTACCCTGAGGGCTAAGATTTATGTCCAAAGGATTCGAATTATTTCAACGAAAGTGAAAAATGCAGACACACCGTTCCATCTAAAGCTCCAACCAAGCGTGTCGACATTAATCGACAATGGTGATAATCTAATTATTGCGGTACACGATTATTAAACCGATCCGAAAACGGATTGTTGATTAACGACTATTTTACGCGACAAATCGACGATACCCAAATCGCGTTATTGGATATAACGGCTGTTGTGAATGGCGGTTTAGCCAGTTTATCTAGATACTTTTATAATATAGTGCCCGGTAGAAGACATTCCGAAGGTGTGACTACACGCCAACTATACAGGGTGTTTCTTCACGATGATTCTCTCTCAGACACACGGTCGCCCACTAAAACCACTTCTCTACCCATCTCCCGCAAAAAATTTAAACGTACAAATATTATTAATATTGGCGGCCTATTTGATTTCTTAATGAAAAATTGTAATAATTTTACTCTTAAAACATTTACATACCTACTAAGTCAATTAATTCTGCAAATGGGCCATCTTCGATCATTGAGAAACGCGAATAAAACAATTACTTAAAGGTTTAAAAGACATTCTGTTTAGTACCTAATACCTACTATAGATTTAAATTATTATGGATTTCTAATTACGAAATATTTTGTAAAATAATAAAATGACCTGTCACGATGAATCACCAACTTTTAACTACTTTATGGGAGGTGCATTTTACATTTTATGATGCGGTACAACATAATATAATATTAATTTGAGGTCATAATACGGCGAGTCTGAATATAGTTCGAATCTCAAGGGGGATAAAAATAAATTCGATTTATGTACTTTTCTCGTTATACCTACACCTCAAATTATAACTTATACTCAACGGGGGGGGGGGGAGCATTTGAGATATCATGGTTCGACAATATTTTTTACAGCTAAATTGTTTCAGAAAAACCAAATACGAACCGTCGTGGTCAAGTACATGCTGCCTATCGCAATGATTAATGAACGATAGTAATATTGTACATACGAAAGAAAAAATACAAAGCGATTTCCACCGGTACGATTATGGCGATTTCACGTTGTTAGCGAGGGCGCTTTTTACAGCAGCGACAAATAAAGAGAACATAAAACCTCCAAGGATAATAAGAATATGAACATAAATAGGACAGCTCTATACTTAAAATACATGGTATACTAGTGCGGTAGAAGTGTCTACTAGTTAACACAATATAACGGTTATATGTGGTTTTGAATACTAGTGAAAGAAAACATTTTATCAATTCGCTATCTGCCATAAGTTTGAATTCAATAAACTTCAATATTAATAATTAATAATAATTTTCTATAATACTATCTGCCGGATTGAGTCTTAAAGTTATTATTCCACATATTAACATAATTTAATATTATTACCAGTGGTGAGGATACAAAAACCTTAATTTTTGCATGTAACCACTTTGGTTACTAATATTTAGTCACACTTGAATACGACATTACAAAGAGTGTCCTATTTTTGAATATTTTATCATAATTGTATGAAAACCTCCCGGATTCGAATCGTCGAGTACATTGGGCCGACGTAAATCAAAACGCATCGAGTGTCAGGACGGTTTGTTCTGCTTCGATTCCCAGAAAATGTCCATTACCTCGACCGCCGGACATGATAATTTATTAGTAAAATAAATGCGCTTTTTCGTCGTAAACAAGAGGCGAGCACCGGCGGACCGGACCGGACCGTTGCGGCGCGTGGAACGAATACAAAACAATGCCTACTATGATACCGCGTAAAAAATAATATGACGTACGCGCACCGGTGCACAGTGTGTATATTGTACTTGTTTACTTATTTTATAGTAATTATTACAATATAATTCCGATGGTCGTTTCCACTGATGGGCTCGGTGTACACGGTCCAATGTGTTCGATTACAATAACGTCATTGGTCGTCGTTGTACGTGTGGCACGCAACCTAACCTAACCTAACGCACTACTAACTAATTATCGTGGCAATAAGTAAATGTTACCATCGGGCCCCGACGCAGGTAAATTATAATTAAAACTATGGTTGTACTGGTTCGATGTGACCATTATGCCGTCGTTTTCGGTATCGTACGACGCGACAACAGTTCTATCAGATTGAAAAAAAACGTTTCGAGTCGTGCGCGGCTAAAACCGGCGGCGGTAGGCCGGTTTAGTCACGGTCAGTAAAGTCGATGCCGAAAATGTGATAACAATAATAATATTAGATATAATATTATAAATCGAGCCGAGTAACAATCCGAAACGATGACGTACGACAGTTTATCGGCGAGGGTATCATCTGCGGAAAGATCGATTTAACAACGGTTCGGTTGGTTGCGGTGGATAATTTGATAAACCATTTTGGCGTCGGCGGCATTAGGTTTTTCATGAAATTTCGCCGGTCGTCCGATCAATCGATCTATTTCGTCGATGGACACGGCCAACAACAACGATAACCCGATAGTGTGCAAACCGGATGTCCAGAACTGACGAGGAAGACAAAGGGAAAGAAAAACAACAAGCCGACGGTAATTCGCCCGAGCGATAACGCTGTCCCAATACCACACCGTTTCTTGTGTACCCAACTGACGAGAATTATGCGTGCGATAAAAATAATATCACCAACTCCGGCGCGCGCGCATTTCGGTACGCGGTATCGTGTTTTATTTTAAACGCTTGGCGTGTAACGATTTTTCAGCGCTTTCTTTCGCTATCGGAACGGAACGATAGCGAAAAAAATAACGACAATAAAAGTCGAAACAAACCGCGATCGGGTCGTCGTCGCGTGTCGTACCCATATCCGTCATTGTCGAATAGTCGTCAACTATTATTGCCCGTTACCGTGATACCCGTCGATAATGCCGTATTATATTTTGTGCGATACATGTCGTCTCGCCGCCGGGGGGAATTAACGTTAATCGAGTCATAACTGTAATGCCGAGAAAATCCTTTAGGCCTTTGAGTAGGGGATGAACAGAAAAACGGCAGCCGCAATAAAGGCCGAAAACACAATATTTTATTATTAACAACCGCCTACGGCGCGTCGGATTTGTTTGGTCTCACCTTTGGGTCGGCGTCGCCAGTACGTGCTGCGTGTGGTCGCGTGCGTCTTATAATGAAATCGTTCTAATACTATTATTACTGTGATTTATAACGGCCGACTCGAATGACTGTACACTAGACAAATACAATGATATTATGGTTCTAATTACGAGCGGTACACGAATATCGTCTTCGTCGTCGCCACGCAAACGCCGGTTCACCGTCGCTGTAATCGCGACACGTCTGAACGCCGTCGCGCGAATATCTCGTTTGCGTAACGTCGTCGTCGTGCGCGGACAGAAAATTACATACACTCACGCACGCGCTAGCGAGCTGACGAAAAAAAAATCGTACACACGCGCAACGACGACCGTGCGGTAAGCGGTTAATGAGCGAAAACGCAAAAAAAAAAAAACAAATGCGGGATCGCGGCGGCAGCGACGGCGGCGGCGGGTGTAGACCTCCTCCACTCCTCGTCCAACTACTACTGCCGCCGCCGCCGCGTTCGCCGACGACCGTCCGTTCCCGGCGTGCGCGGAATGCGTGCGTTGCGTACGTTACGACCTCTTACGAGCGCGTACGACGATCGTCGGAAAACGGCAAACCAAAACGTTCCGGCAATAATGATGACGATATTATGATAATAATACTATTATCGTCGTTGTAAAATAAACAGTTTTTGTTTTTTTATCTTTCGTTTTAATAATAATTTGTTGGAGTCCTCCGTGGCCGATCGGCGATTATATTATTATTATTATTATTATTATTACTTCCCAACGAGTATTAAAACTATTGGCCGCTGCCAGTCGCTCGCTGGCCGGTCAGCCGGACGGCTCGTTATACAGCTCGTACGACCGCCCGGCCACCTCGGCGGCCGCGCCCTACCGCATATCGTTCTGTTCACCCACTCGTCGGCCGGCCTATCACACCTCTCCACCGCCCGCGAACCACGACTTGTGAGTGTGTGTCCGTGTGTGTGAGCGCGCGGGCGCGTTTAACCGGCGGCGGCAGCGACGACGTTCCCACTCCCCACCCGCCCGCCAGCCTTTCATATCTGCCACCGCGGCAAATCATTGCAGCCGGGCCGCGCTGTCACCGTAGAACCAGTACTGCCAACCTAGGTGTACGCGGTAACCGCAGACGACGTGTGTTGTAAATTTTAAAAGTGTAGACGACTACAACTAGTATAATATACTAGTTTATAGCTGGTCTGTGAGTAGTAGACAGTTAGTAGTAGTGGTGGTGGTAGAAGGAGTCGTAGTTGTTGTGATAGTGGAAGTAGTAGCACAACACCAGTCCCTGCCTTTTGGTAGAGGAGCATAAAAACATTAGTTTTAATAATAATAACATAACAGCAGACTCTCGGCGCACGTGTGTACATTTTATAATGTGTGAACTAATAACCGAACGATTTCGTTTTCGTCATTGCTGTACCTAACAATATTAATATAGCGTACGTAAAAAAATGGGTCATCGAAGCCCTCCGTCACAATATACGATACGAGTTCATAATGTGTGTACAATGCAATAATAACACAAACCACAGACATAATACTATTACTATGCATATCGCGGGAGGTATATTTTCATGCGCAAACGATCATCGTTCCGCCACCGATAAAACTTAAAACTGTCCGGCGCGGCTTTCGGTTCGGCTGATGGTAATTCGTTTGGACGCGACGTGTAAACGATATTATATTGTTAAAGCGCATCGCAGCAATTACTACGATACACGGGCTGTTGGTGATTCTGATTTTTGCAATAATTAATTAATTAATAATAGTAATAATAATATCGCCGCCTCTTGACTGTCACTCAGAAGTGCCGACGGCACCGTCACGCTGGCTGCCCGTGACGTTTATCGACGTGTAAATGGCCAGCGGAAAAGTGGACGTTGCACACAGCGAGTCGCTGCAGATCGCAACCGCCGACGATCATTTCGAATTTCGCACGCCGTTCCGTATTTTATGACGGTATTATGATACGTTCGAATCACTACGCTCGGCGGCGGCAATGAGTTACAAATACAATAATTATGATAATATAATTAATAAACATTAAACATCGCTCGGTAATATTGTCACTATTGTCTGATGTCGATTAGTCGTCGTTTTTTGCTCGAAACTCGGAAATCCCGGAACCGCGGCCCACTGGGTAATCCACGCGAATTTAATACTATTACATTACACGAAACACCGCTGTTGTTGGACAGTTATTAAAATATTTAGATATTTTAATTTAAACTTTTCTCGCGCGCCGCCGGTTTTATGCGGTAAGCAGTTGACTATTTGCTCAAAACGCACTAAATCGGTTCGGTCTCTCGCCTACTCATCCCGAATCACTCCGTCACGCCTGACCGTATATATATATATCCGAGTATTATATTTTGTTATTTGCCCGCCCGTAGGCGGTACACAAAATGGTCTTATAAGCTTTGTACGACTGTATCCGCGACATTAATACAACAATAATATTGTATTGTGTTTCTATCGTCGGACGCGAAAAATTCTCGCACGTACTACCTATAATATAATACACGCGGACAATATACTGCATTAGGTGCAATGCGCACACACGATAATATATTACAATAATTATTATTGTTATTATTATTACGCCAGTGTAGACAATATATTATATTACAATATTCAAATATTGTGGTAATTTGCGCGAGTGGTCTCTATATGGGCACCTAACTAGATACCTACGCGTGTATAATGGTCGGTTAACGTGTAAAATGTCTTAACACAATAATGAGTAACACCTCCTAATTATCTTGCGGATTGTTAACTTTTGTTGTGCTAAAGTTTTTTAGAAACAAAATAATTGCTTTCGAAAACATGTGGGTATTTAAGCATAGATTTCGGTACAAATACGAGTATACGACGACTATTATACCTACCTAGCACGTTTTATAATAATGCAATAAATTATTATACGCAGGGTATTAATTAGGTACCGGCTTTATGCCTTTATGTACGGTGTGACGAGGGAAAACAATCTTAATAAAACTTCAAAGAGAACTTAAAAAAAAAAAAAAATATAGTTAAATTTAATTAAAAATAATCATGATATTATTATTATATATAAATGGGTTGTAAAAAATAAAAATAAAAATAATGTTAAATAAAAAAAAACCAAACCCTTTGCTCGGCCAAAGCGCTTTTTGAAAACAAAATAATATGTATTCGAACAAAGAGCAGACGTTATATAATTTTATACAATGTTATCGTATTAATATTTTACTATACAAGGTAAAAAAAAAAAAAACGTTAAAAACGATACCAATAAAACTACGTTGACTAAGTATAATAATATGTGAACGTGTTAACTATATTATAAAATATCAAAAATCGAAAAAAATATCGATGAGTATTAAAGTGTGCCCGTAAAAAAATATCGTTAGAAGGAGTTGATACCTACGACATGTCGTTATGTAGTGGTTATGGCGTTATGGTGTTAATATGTGTCCTATACACCTACCTAACAAAATAATATTATAATAGTTTGGTTACAATCTATTTTGGTTACAATCTATGTACCGTTGCTTGTGCTCTTCGTCCTGATAACAATCGCCAAAAGTGTTATAGGCCAATGCCGATGGTGTGATCTAGTGCAACGGCATCGGTTTGATACGTGCACCCGGCAGCGGAGTACGCCCGCCTCAAATGGTGACCCGGCAGAGGTGCGGTCCGTGTAGGTGGTGCGGGTGGTACGGGGTCGCGGCGTTTTTACATAATAATTTTGATTACTCGGCGGTGGCGATATGTGCACAAAACTATTTGACTATTACGATGCACTTTATATTAAGAAATTCGCAGGATTACTGTCATGAACGCGGGAAATGATTTGCGAAGAAAAAGTAGAGAATTACGATTATAATACGACCGCGACAACTGTGACGATTAGGTACGACGACTACGGCGGGCGCACGTGCGACGACCGCGTTGTAGCACTAGGGCACTGGGGGAACTTTCAATTTCCAATAATCACGTACCCGTGGCTTCAGTGGCCGGTCGCGCGCTATCGCCCCCCTCTCCCACGCTCGCTCGCTAGCTCGATCGCTGACTCGCTCTCCCCGCTGCTAAATTCGCATCATATTATAATGTAATAATAATACACCTATATAGTACGATGATAATATTATAATATGTGACTGCTGACGACCACCACAGCGGACGGCTTATCGCGGGCCGGACGATCGTCACGACTCCCGTCCCGCATAACAATAATAATAATAATAATAATAATAATAATAATAACAATATCGTACACAGCGCACGTATAATAATATTCAAGTATTTGTATGCGAAATGATTTATAATAATAATTATATTTTATCGAATTATATTATACCTATTTTATATATGAATTTTTTTTTTTAAAACGTTAATCATTGAACCCATATTATATATAATTATCTAATATATATCATGAAAAAAAATCAGATCAAATAAACCGATAAATCGTTATTATACTTCTATCATTTTGCACTCGACCTCGAGGTCCCCGGCGAATTTATATTATATTATATAATATCGCAAAATAGAAAAAAATATATTTATAAATATAATCATATATCTATCGTTAATACATTTTATTATTACGGATACAACAACTTAATTTTGATTAGGTACATGTCATACAATATATAATAATGTGTAAAAAAAAATTGTGTCTGAAGGATTTTATACTTACGCGACTGCAGGCGGCGGTCTCGTGTCGGCCGGGAGAACACGGCGGCGGCGATGGCGCGAACGAAAAGGCACCGATCGGACGACTACGACAACGGCGGTTGCGGCCGCGGCGACGATCGTTATATTCGTCGTAGTCGTTGCCGCCGTAGTACGCTCGTAACGTACGCCGCCGCCGCCGCTGCGCACCGCTCGCAGCGCTGCTACCATACGCCGCGTACATTGTCGCGCCCCGTCGTCGGTCAACCACCGCTGCCGTCGCTCGCCCTTCCGCCAGCCCATCCGCCAGCCCGCTCGAAAAACCCGCCGAAGTTTTGGCTGCAGCGAGCGGGTTCGCGCACTAGCGGAAGAGCCGCTTTTCCACGGGAACAACAATATTATGCAGTGCAATACGCACTCACACGGGCCCGCGCTCGCTCAACCCTCTCGTTAGTCAAAGTGGCGCTATGCATAATATTATTCGGCGGCGACGACGACCACGACAGCGACTCCGAAGGCGGTGGCTAAACCAGGGTCGTAGAGGATATTATATTCAGGGGAAGTGCGATGTGGCGGCATGTGAGGGCGATTATCCACGGCAGTTTGGACGGTCCGGCACTTGCTCGATGACGAACGGCCGACGCGCCCCATTGACCCGCTTGGCCCTTCGCTGATTTAATTATTTAGCCCTCTTCCCGTGCACCCGCGCATGTATAATAGTAATAATAATTACAATATGTATACTAGCAGCTCCATAGCATGCTGCAGCTCGCTAACTAATTGATATTAACAATATGATTGGATTTGAACCGCCGCCGCAGACACCGCGAACCGCCGTGGCCGCCTCCACCGATGACTCGATTAGAATTTATCGTATGATATTATGATGATGATAATAATATTACACATGGGCCGTCCGCCGTCAAATAGACTGCACGACGACGGTAATTTGTTTTCGGGTCATTCGGGACATTAATTGATGGGGGTCACAAAATACGGCGGACGACGGCTAATTCCGCCGCTCACACTATTTTATACGCTGGCGCCCGCCCGATTTTATACAGTATTATGTTATTTTATTAGTATGGTATAATATAATATTTACACGATTATTATAGGTAGATTATAATACAACAGCACTGCTAGACGGCCGTTAACGCTCACCCCCACACAGTGCTCACACGCCGCCGCAGTTAACAGCGACGTCCGTGACGATAATAATATTATTCTATGTGCGTATGTACAGACGTATACCGGCGGTCGCACCGGACACGAACAAGACGACGCGCGACGGCGACATTTTTTCCTCCGTCCCCCAACGTTTGCGTCATTATATTATTATGATAATATTGGTCTCCCGCGAGTCCCCAACGATAGCGGCGACGGTGAATCAAATAATAATGATCGTATTGCGCTCGTGACTCTTGAGTGTGGGTGCGCGGTGTACATCATAAAGTTGAATGTATGCTGTATATGTATATATATGGTAGTTATTGCTGTACACACAATGAAAAATGAGTCATTTTCGACGAAGGCGCCCCCCTACCACGACTCCATTGCAGTTGTTTCCCTTCTCCACTGTTTCCCCCTTTTTCGTCCGCCGAGCAAAAAATCGTCATCTGTTCGTCGTTCTCATCATGCAGAAGCAGTACCAACCAGTGGTGGATCTAGGATATTGTTTTAGTTTCAAGCGGGAAGGGCGAGGTCTCAAAATATGTATTTTTCAAAAGAATACTTTACATAATTATAAAATAAAAAAACATTACGTATAGATCCATATTTTAGTATAAAGGTGATTAGCTCATTTTAATATTATTAGCTATTAATTAGAATTTACTATAAGTATAATGTACATGAATAAAAAAGTAGGTATATTAGTACAAAATAACCTTACAGATTGAGCATTTAAGTAGTCATAACTCATAGGTATGAATTTTCGCATTTTAAATGGTACGAAATTTTGACTTTTCAAAAACCTTTTTTAAATAAACGTCTTACATTTGTCCAAAACTGTGATATGTATTACAATTTAAAAATATTCCAGGAATATTAATATTGATATTATTATCTATTATGAAAGTTACAGTGCTTGAAGTGAATAAATTTGATAGTTGCTTTGATTATAGCTTGTAGTTAACCTCATGTTCGTGTGAAATTTAACATCAATATTTGACATAAGTATATTCTGCTTTAGATACCACTCGATTAAAAATATTGATACATTTTGCATCATCTTCGTTATCTTTAAGAGCAATGCATACAATTTTCATAATTTCAATAAATGTTGTACCGTTTTAAATTTTGTTACTCATATAAAATATACCACTTAAATCTTACACCACAAATTCATAAATATATTAAAGATGATCTAGTTTATTAACGTATAGGCTTTATGCTAAAGAGCCAAGCCCTCTGCCCTCCCCCCTTAAATTCGCCACTGACACTAACTCTGCCGTTGCCGCAGCTGCTGGCATAATGCAAATGATAATTTCTTCAGCGCGGATGATGCAATTTAAATTGTTATAGATCGTGTAATAATATTCGTATTAAAATATAAAATACTCGCAGGGCTACGTACGTCATCGCTCATTCGCCATGGCAGTTAACCACGGCTGACGTCGCGGTCGCACCGTTATCATGTATAATATTAATTCTAATGTTTAAAGATAATATTAATATAATTGTGGTACGAGCGAAAAGCACACGGCTGGGCTGCTATCGCAAGCTGCTACCACCCCCGCTAGGAGGTGGCGACGAAGATTGGACGCGGGTGAGGTTCTTCTTTCGATCAACGAATTTCGCATAACATATCACTACATATTGTGTAGTAGAAAGGACAGAAAGGTTGTATTACGTTTTTGAAATCAATTTTTACACGAGGTGGGCGGTGACAGATGCTCATGTATATAATACAGAATATTCAATATAACGTAAAATACAATGTACATAACCTACACAAACGAAAAATGTATTTACCAGGACGAATAATATACATTTTATAGATTTGAAGCCAGCGGATTATAGTAGTACACGCACTACATAATACACATACGTATACATACGATGAACTAACTGCGACTGAATATTATTTTCTAATTTAAATAAAATGTGATGTAAGTATGCAAAACGCTTGCTGAAAATACCGATTAGAAATATTATTGTCAACTGCATTCCGAATATTTTTGTATTCCTATCAGCCTTCTGAATAATGTGAAAAGTATAAGTCCGTCACTAGATTGGTCAGGCTGAGTGGGCGACTACAACGGATGGATATGATGATACAGCACCGTTGCCCAACACGTAATATTCGTTCGAATCGTCATTATACGAATTATACATGTATAATATTATAATGGATATGGTTGTCGGATTTGGACAAAATTTAAATAATCAATACCTAACGCTGTGGTTTTGAATTGAATTCGTAATACTCTGTAGTGACTGTTGTAACAGTATAATAATAATAGAATTCATTATACAAAGCGAATATAAATTGAATGTATTTTTAGTTTGCCAACGGTAGTAGCAGTGTTTTTAATCAACCAGTACAACATATTATATTGTATACAATTTAATAACATATTAATACACTTATATTATGACGATCAGACATCCAAAATGGGTTAATCACAAATTTCAAATCGGTATTTTCGGCAAAATTCTTAGTATTCTGAGTTTCACAAATCAGAACATAATATTATTGTACGGTATATTATACCATAATACGACGATCAATCCCGGATAATAACCACCATACGCATACGTCATATATATATATATATTATATTCATATATTTTGTTTGTTTATCGACTCGACATAATAATATCCACTGGCCACAAGCATGTATAGTACGCATTGTTACAACCGATGCAGCAGTGTATACCTATATATATGCAACGATATATTATATTATAGCTGAAAGATATAAATAATGTCGTATTTTTTTGCATTAAATTGTTTATGACTTTTCGTCTGACGCTCTATATACGCGTATAATGTATAATACTATATAATACTTATTATATATAATATCCCCGGGTATAAAAAGTGGGTGTTGGGCGGGAATGGCGACGGTGGCGGTGTGGTGGGGCTGAGGAGCTAGTTGCAGGATTCGCTATCCCGGCCAATTTTTCTAGAAGTCTGAAACCGCTCAGCCCGCCGCATACAGCTGCCGCCGTATCGCCGCGCCATCCGTGGGGACCACGGCAGGAACGTGCATTGCTGCACTGCTACGCGGGATGAGCGACCCACGGCGGTGGCACAACAACGGTTCGATGTGGGGTGGTCGTGTTGCAGTGCGAGGGGGTTAGCTGCGCGATGTATTATAATATTATATACTTTAAATTTTAATACTTATGTAGGTAGGTGTATATGCACGACTGACACGTCATGTGAAGTGGTTACATGTATTGCTTGTAGTGTATTACTCGCACAGTGACACCTTTACAGATATTAGACACCGCGTATAATGTGTGTAATTTAATATCACGTATAATCATCATTATGTTAATATAAAATATACCATATACTATAAAACCTTTTGAAAAAAGTTTTTTTTTAAAACACGGGAGTAAATTAATTGAAAACCATAAAAATAACAAGCATAAAACGCAAAGCGTTAAAAAAAATGCCAATGTGTGTTCAAATATAATACATTCATGCGATTATGCATACATTATTGTATTTTGCATCTAATCCATAATCCGCCAACGTAAAAACCCATATTTATTCAAATTTAAATACTTTGAAACATGATTCGAATTTTTTTTTGAACTTTCACCTTGCATACTATTATTAATTTATTATATTATATTAATATATTATAATACAGCCCATCAAATTGTGAATGTTATATAATATTTAGGTGTAGCATAATATTATGATCGCTTGTCTGCAATAAAATAAAATATATATATAATAATGTTTAAGTTGAACAATAGCTAATTATTTGTCACAAAACAGTTTTACTAAAATAACTATATACTATGGGTTAAAATTAATAAATGCATATGATTATTTACTAAGTTGCATGAACAAATTTATAGTTATAAATACAAAAGTTCTCTATGAGCTTTGATAGTCGTCCGTCGTGGAGACTGGATGATATTACAGCACATTTGCACGTACCATATTGTGCTAATATTATATGATTTTACAGCTTACAGTCTACAATAGCTATAAAGTTTTTGTAAGTTTACTATCATAATGAAAAAATTTTCACCCGGTTATATTCCTCTTGTTAAAAACACTAACGAGTTTTCGTAGAACTTACGAATATAAATGTTATACATAATACGGGCGCGGCCACTCTATCGCCCGCTTTGACTGCTTAAAATAAAATACCCGTCGGCTATTGTTTTAAAAATCAGAGTCGCTGATTGGTCAAAAGGGGCAAGTGAAAAAAGTCAAGTTATTTTTACGTGGCAGGTAAACCAAAAAAGTACATTTTAAGCTACTTTCGTTATTATTATTGTTATATATATTGTCGACAGAACTAGTTTATTGCAAATTCGCATGCGCCCATCATTGTTTTTATTTTTATTTTTTACTTTTATTCGCGTTATTGTCTTATTATATTAGAGAAAATCGAGAGTTTTTGTATAGGCGTGGTGTGCGAATAACCATAAAATAGAGTTATTATTGTTTTAGGGCTGCAATTCTCGATAAACGCCAGTCTAGGACATGTCAAGAGACACACACAACATACATTATATTAAAGATTATAGCGTCGAGATAAAAAAAAAACCAGAAGCCTAACTGTTTACATAATAATAACCTTTTATAGAAGGATGTGTTTACATGTGTGTAGTGTGATATGGGACACATAATATATTGTTGTATAATATATATTATTTATATTACGTCGTCTGTGAAGCGATTGTATTTGACATCTATATACTGTACGAGGCTGCTGTATTATACATTGTATAGGTATCTGTTTTGTGTTATGTTGCTGCGTACGCCTCAGCTCAAGTGTTCAAACACTGCATTTAGCAAAATCTTATCATTTTATGTATAATAAACAGCCTTCTTCCACCTTCCCTATCCATAGAAATTTTAAAATTATATATTATTATTATACTGAATACTGAAGCATTAAATACGAACGTTTAAATTTTAAAACACAACTTTAGATCTTTGAACTTTCTGTATTGACAAATTGTTATCTGATGTGAAGCATTTTTCAAGTTACCCTCACTCTTGGGAGAAGAAAAATAGGCGAAGCTTCCTTAAATTTTGCACAACTTTAAAACAAATTGAAACTAGAAGCTAGTAGTACGAACTTGTTAAAAATTAAATTAAATTTGTTAAATTCCGATGAAGTTACTTGTAAAAATCGACCTATTTAAATTTCTGAATCTTATAGATTTATTTAGGTGCTAAGGATAATAGCGCAAGGCAATGTTGGCTTAAAGATATGGACAAGTGATAGTTTTAAAATAAATATAATCATTAATATATTATATTTATTTTTATTTTTTAGTATATAAAAGTGATCTGAGCATCGATATTACTTATTCTAGACTAAATATTACATATATATTTTTTATTTGATTTAAAACCGTAATTTAGAGTTAGTATCCTTAGACTTGCCAGTACATATAAAGTTTATTAATTCTAAATCTGCTAGGTCGAGTTTCGATTAAGATATGCATCAAAATTATCCAAAAATCATCTGTTTAACAATTTACAGTAAAAATAGTAGTTATAATAAATTTTATAAGACATGAAGTCTTTTTGCTGTATAGAAGGATTTGATTGTTTTGAGTGTACGGTGTACCTACTACCTACCTATCGTTATTGAGCTTGTACTTTTTGTAGGTCATTGTAATGGATGTATTTAATTTTATTTCAATGATAAATCAATAATAATTCATTCATACAAAAAACGATTCTGAGACGGCGTGTCATCCTCTAATCGGAGTTTAATCTTTTATAAGTAACTTATATTAATTACTTTTAGTATGATTTATTTTCTATTAGTAGTACTTGCAGTATGTTGAACAAATTTTTATTAAAACTTCGTTTATATTTTATCATACATAATTATAATTGACTATATATACTTAACTATTATAAGTCATAACCGCTCATGTCTCAAAATGGTGAGACATATGGGAGATGTAATATATGGTGTTATAATAATGTATCTTATAACTAATCTAAATATTTTGAAAATTTGAATAATTATAAATAGCTCAAAATAAGTCTAAATGTGCTGAAAATCTCATTGTTTATAACACATTATTATTTTAGTAGTAGTGGAAAATGTATAATCTTACAATTAATATTTTATGAACAATAATAAAATACAAAAGCCATTTTAGGAAAAGTTGCTATGTTATTCATTGTTTAAAATTTTAAATATCCTGCAATGTCATCAACATTTGAACTATAAACACTCATAAAAATATTTTTGGCTTTACACCTTACATATTTTTTGAAATTAAAATGAAAAAACGTATATACCCATCACATTTTCAGGAATTCAGTATAATCCATTTTTTATAAATGTTCAGTATAAAATAATTTGTAGCTTTCCGTAGTTTTGACGAATTTTATAAAATTGTGATTATTATTATTTTCGACATTTTTTAATTACCATAAGAATAACTTATGAAGATCGTTATATTAAATTTTCAACATTTTTACTTACAAACATCAATATTTTTTCTTACACCGAAGAAAAACCTAAAAGTTGAAAATTTAAAATTGTCGTCTTTTATTACAAAATACAAAAAAATCCAAAATATTTAGAAAATATGGTAGTAAATATTTGGTGAACATTTCAAATCTCTAAGGTTATTGTTCTTCGAACAAAGCCAAATATTTTTAAAAAAAAATATGATTGGATTATTTTACTTTTGATTCCCCTTCCCTAAAGAATTTACTAGATCTTATTGCTACCAGAAAACATACTCAAAGCATAAAATTAAAAGATTTTTATTGTTTTTAAGGGTGACGTCCGAGATAAAAAATAAAAAAACCCCATTTTATAGAACCAATAAATTCATTGCTCTGTTTTCAATCTGAAATAAAGTTTGTTTCTCCACAGGACACCATATTTTTAAATCTGGTATAAAAATCTAAGAATTTAGTGTCTTTTAGTAATAAATATTCTAAATAATTCTATAAACTATTCTATAAACCATATTTATATACAATATTTATATACTTGTAATTCTATAATTAGCTTTAATAATTTTATAATTTAAGGATAAAAAAAGGGGTCACCATAGTACTTGATGAACTTATCTGTATATTCATATAATATTTAAGAACATACAATCTTAATTTTAAAATTGGAATGTCTGATCTCCTTGTTTTCTAACCAAAATGCTTATCTTATTGAATTACACCGAGAATAATAAGTACAATTATCTAGAAGTAGACAGTTTATATATAGTTATATAGCCAAGTGTATACTATTGATATACTGGATGAATAATCCATGAACAAGATCACGGAAATAGTAAACTCGAAAGCACATTGGTGCATGATTTATATTGTAAATATAGTTAAAGGGTTAGCGTGCAAAGTATAAGATTTCGTAACGAAGAGGTATCGAACATGACAAATGAGTGTGTAAAATACTAAAATTGCGTAACTATCTGTTTGGCTACAAGTTTATATATAATGTTTATTGTTTGTATTGTCCTAAGGATAGGTAGGGTCTTTGTATAGACTATAACTAAGTGTGTTTAATGTTAAAGGCACGTCCAAGTTGTTGCTCAAACAATAACTATACCGGTGTTGCGGTTCGAGGGAAGTCCCACGCAACTGTCTGCGATACCGAAAAATATAAAATTAAAAACGCAGTCATCGTAATAATGGTTGTAGGTTTAGTATAAAAAAGATAACTTGACGAAAACGAATATGAATGCAAGAATATCATAGCAGCAGAGTATAGTCAGATGTGTATTTACTATTTAGTGTTTAATCGATACATAGGGAAACTAACGATAATAAATATGCGTAATAAACGTAAAGCATGAAAATCAAAAGTTCAAAAATAGTCCACTCCAATCGTCCACGGGCATTTTGTCGTGTATTTCAGTGCCAGCCAAACGCGTATAATATACGCTCCACGGTGATATATGTCGTATTTTTACCGATCCGACAACAACACACACTCAAACGTGTCCTCCCCGTCGAAATTTATACGCCTCGCCATCATCATTGAATGTATTATGTATTCATATTATATTATAAAATGTCAGAATTTGACAAACAGTCCAATGATAATAAATAATAATATGTAGATTATAGACGACAACAAATCATGAGACGCCGAGCAATCCTAGATTGCATATATTAATGCATGCAGTGATGATGCGCTAGGCTGAGGTGCTCTTATAACCCTTCGTTGTGCAGGGTAACTCGCACCTCGTACTTGGTTACATCATTGTTTTCAAACATTTAAAGGGCCATAGGTGAAGGCGATATATGATGAATAATTACGTTTCTTGATGATCTCGAGTACACAATAATATTATATAAATATGGATGACACGATAACACTCATAAATCCTAAATCATTGATTTCAAATGTACTATTATCGTATTCGTTTATTACATATGCATAAAAAAAGGTAAAAAGACGATAGAAAAAATATTATGATATATTCTATATTCAAACGGTCGCATACTACATAGATCATTAAAGATATTACTTATTGCGTTTCCGTGTATTATGAATTTTTGTTTTCACCTCATACCAATAAAAGACGATGCAAATATTTGTTAATAACTAGGTTTTGAGGTAAATTTTCATAAGTATTCAGGGTGGACCAAGGATTTTTCAGGGACCGTCCATGCCCTTGGCGCTGTCACTGGATTTATTTCATATACGTAACGTTTTCGAGACAAACAAGTAGTGTACAAATAATAATATAATACCTAAATAATAATTATTAATAATATGATTTACGTTTATCTGTAAATTCAATAGAGTGATTGTTTGTGTTGTTATTGTTGATTTTTAATTTTCGATCATGTACTTTAAAGCTTAGACTTCGCGATAATGCTTTAATAGGAAAACCGGAAGTTTCGCTTGATTTACCAGCGAGTATTCGAGTACAATAGTTTAAATAAATGAAAAATACCTTGAAAAATGTTTGAAATAATATATATACCCATGGTCTTTTCTTTAATGTGGCTTCACTTCATAATAGCCTGGTAGACCGAAGGGAAAGATTATAAAGTTTTTGTTTACGACACGGAACAAGTCGCATACTTCAATAAAGAACAACGTGTACCTATTGTTATTGGTTTTTTATTTAGCTGACGATTTCGATTAGTTATCGAATTAAATTTAGTAAAAACTGGGCAGGCCGCTATAGCATTAGCATTTACATTTAGTATTTAAAAACAATAGAATCTTGAATTCATAAAGGTGTACGAAACTCATGACGAGTGTTTGGAAAGATAACAAAATAAAAATGAACGTTTCCAACCGTCTTGCCCAGGCGCCCAGCCCTAGCTGGCGTGGCGCCGTGACGGTGCATGTATAATGTATATATATTTTATTATTATTATTATACAATATTGTAACGAGTAAGAGCGTCTGCTCATGAAAATCAAGTGTCGGCGACGGTGGTGGCGGCGGTAGCGTTTGCATAGATATAGCGTGTTTGAAATTCGTAAAAATAATAATAATAAAAAACCGTATGAATCTGAAAATCGGTGGTGACGACTCCGCCGGCGTACGATAGTGCACGCACGTCGCCGCCACCAAATGATAAAAATAACAATCGCCACAGAGTTATTTTCGTAACCGCGACGATCCCTCTGCCACCCGCGGCCGCCACTGCCGATCGTCCGCTGTGAAACATACCCGTCGGAAGCAGTGGCGGCGGCCGTCGAGTGATTTGCAAAAAAAACGAAAAACCTCCCTATCCCCATGAGTTCCCCTTTCGACTCGTGTCCTGAGGTCATTACGTGAGAGGAGGGTACGACACGGCGATGGTGGAAGCGTACCAGTGGTATAATATTATGCGTCGTACATAGTACCCATATATAATAATATGGTGTTATGACATACCTACACGGCTGTGGTGGTTTAATGAAATATAATTAGGAGTAGTTATAATAAGTGCAGCCGGATCGTTGTCGACAAGGAGGTGGCGGGGTTGGTGGTGCGGGATTTGGCCGGAATCGCGAGTAGGGTTGGTTTTGACATCGTCGTACATTCGGCGGTGGCGGCGACCGTCATCACGAAAACGGTCAAACGAGCCCGCGAATTATAGAGCGAGAGAGACGGCAGACGGTGAGATGGAAGAAAGAACGAGAAAAACAGGAGATCGGCGGCGGCCAGCATACGAAATGTGTGTGCGCGTATGTGTCTGTCTCTAAATTTAGAGACGATGGCGCTGCCGCCGCCGCAGCCGACGGTGCTGGACCATTATATTATTGCTGCGACGGCGGCCAGACCCTTGGAAACGGTTAAAAATAGTTGTAGTTGCCGTCTCCGGTACGCCGTGTTACGACTGTACAGACGACGGTGGTGGCGGCAGCGGCGGCGGTGTAATGGGCAAAACAAGAGCGCGTTGTAACGACGATATATTATAATATGGGTTTTCTTTCTGACAATGGCCGGTCGGTCGCACACAAGCCGCACGGTATTATTGCGAAAATTGCATATTATAACGACCTCCCGGGTTGGCGTGGACGCCAAAAACACCGCCGCTGCCACCGCTTGTACGCGCACGCAAACGCGCTCGCAAACACACACACACACACACACACACACACACACACGCGCGCGCACACGCACACACACACACACACACACACACACCGCCCCATCGACGACACGCACGCACACGCTTACTTATTCGCTTGCACGTCTTGTGTATACCGTGTACATATTATTATATGTGCCGCCGATCGGCACATCTGCAGCAGCACAACACGCGTACGTCCGCAGCCCGCCAAAACCGTGAACACATAATAATATTATAATAATGTGAATCGCGGGCGGACGTTTCGCGGTTGTTACGTTTTTTATTCGAAAATCCGTCAAACCCGGGCGAGGTCACGCTCGGATCCGATTCGGCATGGATCGAAATGTGTTTGGCTAAAAATAATGTGCTCGTACGCACTGCGGCAAATATAATAATAATATTATTTGATGTACAATATTTTGGCGGTCCCAATGAGAAAATAAGAAAAGTCCTATGTCCGGAATTCGTATAGGCACTGCTGTAACGTTACCCACGACTGCGGTTGTTTCGATTTGAGTACCTACTATTATTTGCAAGTATCGTAAAGGCGACGGATAGTGTACGGGTAAAACATGCAGATTTATTTACATCGGTGATATTATACGTTCACGTTAGGTTAGGTTAGGTAACCTATATATATATATAAAACTATATTAAAATAATAATAGTTACGTATAAGTATAATATATAGTAGTAATGTGTGTACTAGCCGCTCTCGCGATACACCTACGATAGCCTTATATTATACAATACTATTATACTTATCGATCTACAATAAGCCACCTTTGAGTGGTACCTCGCCGAGGCGATGACCCATCCATCGTGATAATATAAATGCATATAAATAATATAATACGATGGCGATAACAGAAATAGGAAATGAAAATATAAATTATAAATATTGTAACAATCGCGGTGCACGGAGTGCGTCCGTGACGATCGATAATAATAATAATAATAGTAATAAAAAATCCAATAAATTCAATAAAACTCACCTCTATAGTCTCTCGGCGCAGTCGGATGGCCGGCGACGGCTGAAGTCTGAAGACGGTGTTATATATCCACCCCGACGGTGACTCTATAGGCGTTCGGCGGCGCTGCGGGTATGATATTATACGGGGCAGGTACACCCGCGCGCGCGTGTGGGTTCGTGCATGTACACACGCACGGAGAAGAGTCTGCCGCTAGGTCACCGGGCGGCTTGGTGGCCGATCGATAGTGGGTGGCGGCGGCGGTGTCGGTGACGGAAGACCCCGGGCGGCGGCTGGTCTTACTGGTTACGGTTGCGGCGCGGCAGCGTTTGCGTTTACCGCACGCACCACACACACACACACACACACACACACACGTAAGCACACTCGACACACGTACTCACACACACGTACGCACACACGGTCGCGAACGCGCGCGCACCGATCACCTTAGAATATACGTACGTCGTTCACCTAGCCCTAGCCTAAGTGCGTCGAGGGTTTGTGAGTTTCGACGGTTGAACAGAGCAAAAAATTCCAGAAAAAAAGGCCGTCTCTGTTGTGGGACACGATGCACCCGCGACCAGCTAAAATATAATGTGCAATAATAATAATAGTACAACACACAATATATAGAGCATAAGCGTATTTTTTCAGTCCCGGTCCGTCTTACGTCACGTTAGGTAAAATAAATATAAATAAATAAACGACAAGTGTACCACCGGCTTCACGCTGTTCTCGGAGACCGAGAAACGGTCGCAGGGCCGGCGCCGTGTGGTAGCAGTGGGAGAACGGTTTAAATACTATCATATATTTACATTCCGATAAGCTTTTTTAAAACCGTTGCGTAACGCGAAACACAAACATGAAATACCTACGTGTTTTCGTGTTATTAAAATACGTCGACTTGCATAAAAAAATATTAATTTAACGGATCGCTATAAAATTTAATGGACCAATCACCGTGGCCCACTAATTCTTGTTTAAAGGTTCATTAGCCGTTTGGTGATTGCAGTAACTCGGCGTAGGCATATTAACGTTTATTTATGATTATACGTAAGTGAAAAAGCTTAAGAAAAAAGGGAGAGATATTGCTTTATAATTTATACGATAACGTTCGGCGTGCGAATTGTCTGTGTATCGCTCTAGCCGCGCAATTCGGCTCTATGTCGCTCTCGCTCTCGGCGAACGCGGACGCCCAAAAAGCTTCACCGCTTGTTCTCTCACTCGTTGGCCTCCACGCGCCGCCCCCACTACCGCACGACGCATATTATATCACGCAGAAAAGCACAAATCCGCCCTGGCGCCGAAACGGGCCGATCCGATGTCTGCTCTTGCCCCGCCGGCGTGGCTTAGGTACCTACTCTAACAACGGACGAATGGCGTTATAATAATATATTAGTTGGCGCGCGCGCGCGCGCGCCGTTTCAGCCTGTACAGAAATCGAATTTAATCACTTAAAACCAAATATCTACTCACATAGGGTGTTCCGGGAAAACAGGGGGGAAAAAAATTACATAGGCATTACAAATAATCTACTCACAAATTTTTTAAGAGTCCAAAGGTAAAAAAAAATCTCACATCTTGAAATTAAATATTCTCATTGTCATTAAATTCCTAAAAATCGAACTCTGCAGACATTGTGAACGTCTCTTTCCGTCGTCTATCATCTGAGAATTTAGCAACTTCTCTTTGAATATGTATTTTCAACTCGCCAATAATTATTGTTGTAAGGCACCTGATGGTACACACTCTGTTTTAAGTTGATATTAGGAGCCAAGCATGGGCATTAATGGGCGGACAAGTTCCCTGGCTTTTCCGTACTTTGAATATAATAGTTGGTATTATATTTTATGTAAACGAACTTAATTTTAGTTAAAAAATAATAATAAAGTACAATGTCCCCACTGGAATTTTAATGATGGACTCCAAAGCACAATGCGTTTGATTTCAGACGAATGGACACCATCTCACGGATATTTATAGATTTTTAACAGTTGGACTCCTAATGGCATGTATAATGTAGTTTCTGTTTTCCATGGAAACATTTTATAAACACATTTTTTTAAATCTTTGAGAGTTATTTCATCTTTCATATTTTCCCTTTTTCCTGGAAAACCCTATGTCATATAAAATATATGAGTAATAGGTATAATATATATATATATATATCATCAGATATATTTATATCATATTCGCATAAATAAGGAATTAAATTAATGGGAGTGGGAGACCTATTGTTTTTTGACGGAAAATTGCTGTGGTGAGCTTTGCCTATTGTCCTCAAATCTCCCTCAATCAATCTATAAAATATAGTTATGCAATTTTACAATAACTTTAAAAAATATTAAATATTTTCAGTATAAATTTCATTCCTTCGTGACTAGTTAGTCGTTACGAATCCACTTAGGATTATAAATTATAATGACGCATCAATATTTGTTTCAATATTAAGCATCCCTCGCCCTGCACTAAATCGGTCTTACAAACATCGTTGACCTAATTTTCGTTTAGAATTTTATCGAATACAGACTTAATTGGCAATAATGTTAATTGGAGTTGCTTTTAAAATTTTTTATTTTCTTATAATGCGATGTCTAAACATTAAAACATTGCAGCACAGCCGCAGCACATTTAGTTGGAGTCATTGGAAGTACGCAATAATTGTTGTTTACGCAGACTTCTGCAGATATGCTACGAACTATCTAAAAAATCCGACCGTTTTCGTGTGTGCGAAACACGCTCGGAATGTTGGTGCAATATATATTTAAACAATTTATACATTTTATACTTTAAAATGCTCGGGTAATGTGATAAAATGCCCGAGACATCGACGGAAATGTAAACTTTTTAATAATAAAATTAAATGCTAATTGTATAATACTTAATTATGTTGTTCAGTTGAGCGTAAATTTAAATTGAATTAAAAAACTATCTTCTGAAAACAGTGTGTTAAATATAATTTTTGTTTAATATCCTATTTATTAGTTTATTCTACTTATTAGTTATTAGTGCTGTACCCAGGAGTTAAAGGGAAGCTCCTCCCCATTGACCACTTTAAGATATAAATTGTTTTTAATCAGTTCCGCGTTGAAAACTTGATACGTAAAAGCATATAATAATATAATACGATATCGAGCATATATTTTTGACTCAATAAAATTGAAGGTTTTCACTCTAAATCGGGTGCTTAGTGTATTACCTAAGATTAGATAGACATAATATTATTATCATATTACATTAAATGTGATACAATCACTTAACGTTAGTTGAAATTTCATTTTCATCAACATCAAATTCCACAAGATGTTTATCCTGCACTATATAACATACAGGTACACTGTGCTCCTCTAAACGTTAACTTTTTGCAACTTTAATTAGATAGTTGTATAATTATAATTTAATTATTCAAAATTTGACTTTTATATACATAAAATATCTCTGAAGTATATTCAGGTTTGGAATATAAAATAAAAATGTACATTGTTATTAAATATAAAAATAATGATAGCAATAATATTATCTAAATAATGAGTTTGATGAAAAAAATCATCATGCATATATTTTCATTATTAATAAATTATTTCTCAAAAAGGTATCCAGAAGAATGCAATTAGATGATTGGACCAAATATTAAAACTAAAGTTATTATTTTAGTCATAGGTATAAACAAAAAAAATCAATGATATAATTCAACGTATCGAGTACATACCTATATGTAACATAAAATAATAACTACCGTTTACATACATTTTTATTTTTATGTTGTATTAAGTATAGAATTACTGAATTACATATATATTGATTTATAGTGATAAAACACAATTTTTCTATATCTAATTTTCATTTATTCCCAAATAAAACTTTTTATGTAGGTCATTACCTATAGCTATTATAATATAATAAGGTTATCTAATCTATCGTCTATAGTATTAATATTATCATTGATTATAAACAAGTTTACTAGTATTTATAATCAACGATATCATATTGCTATGGTCTTTTATCAATTAACAATATAATTTCTAGGTGGTTGTGAATGCCTATAATATAGTCAGGGATTATTATTGATTTTTTTTGTGTTTCTAAAATATATAGACTGCTACTTTGGTTCGTATTCTATTTAATTATTTGGCAAGTTACGTCGATAATGAAACTTACAGACTACTGTTAGTGAAGTATAACGCATAATGAGTAATGTAGTACTTATATAATTCCGTAGGTAGTATAACCGTTACTATGGTTACCAAAGACTTCGTTATATTTTCATTTGGTTAACTTAATGATATGTTAATTAAAAAAAAGGTCAAATAATACCTATTTATAATAATTAACGACTTCCCAATACATACAATATTAATATAGGTACACAATATAAAATAAATATATTTTCATTTCATTACTAAATTTCTTACATTACCGGTCTATACATTGGAATTCTGTACATATATTAGTGATCGGAATTTTACAGAATTCTGATTTTCTTCATTGTCCGTAATAAATATATTATTATTTAGTATACATAGGTTTTTTCTCACATATGTGTCGTGAACACATTATGTATATATTATACGTATTTACATCATTATGCATACCAGAAGTCATTAGCAATTTCCCAGTATAAATATTATTTACATACCTATGCGATTTCCGGTATCGGCAGTGTTCTGGAATAAAAAAAATGTATTACATATTTAAAGGGATGATGGCGCAGAAATGTATGATGTACATGTGCATGTTTATGTGTGCACCGACTGCAGTATATATGCGTTTCCGGAGACGGTGAAAACTTGATCGATGACATAAACGTAATTTACATAAAAAAAATATGGAAAAGTATACAATACCTGCCCAACGACCCTTGCAGTTTGTGCTCGAATACAGAATGAATGTCCTAGTATGCTTCTCTCCTTAATCATGCGTAGATAGCTATAAAAAGCCTGATTCTTGGAATTCGCGTACGCTTAAAGACCGTGTTCTTGGTTATTTTATATCTTTTTCATACCATTTAAAGATGTGGTGATATAAACTTCTATATCAATTTCTGTATCAAGTTTTTTTTACTTTAAATCATTCTGTAGATATGTTTTTCGAACATTTTAAATATTGAACTTCGATGTATCTAAATCAAAATTTGATTCACTACACTATTCAAGTTATTAACTATCCTTAACGACCTTGACAATTATTATAATGTTTAATAACTTAGAAACTATATTTGTTCAAATTTTGATTTGGATACATTCATTTTACAAAAAAAAAAAATTCGTCGTTCAGCTCAGAATCTAAAAATCATTATTTAATCTAAAATAAATAACACGTTTTGTAAATTTGGTCGTATACAGAAAATTATTTTATCATTAAAATGTTAAGATTAAAATAATTTATTTCTTAATGTAATGTTTGACGCCGTGTCAATAAGTTGGGAGATTGCGATGAATAAAATAGAACATTTTAATTTAAACAGAACTGTAACTTTATTTTAAAGAATTAATGATTAACAGAACATGTTGTCACTTTAATACATAAGCAATGAGTGCATAGAACATATTGCACTACATAAAAATGTACTTCTTATCAATCTTAACATCAAAGATTTTATATATCACACTTTGTTAGTAACAACAACAAAATTAAATCGGCTTGGATGAAAATAAGTGTCGGGAAAATATTCTCACTTTCTGTGTAATCCTACTTTCTGGCTGTTTTTTGTTAGTTTTTTCAATTTGATAATTAGGAAAAGTATAGGTATTAATGTTCAAAGACTATTGAACATATCATTGTCTGTCTCTTATTTATATTAACATGAGTCATGAGTATATGTATATGAGTACACGGAGGAATATAATATATCTATAGTAAGCATTATTCCTAATTATGTTTATAGTTTGTAACGGTGTCACACATTCATGGTATTTACAACAATATTAATTGACAAAAGCTACAATTTTCAAATATAACTAAGAATTACATGTATACAACGAGTTTTTTTTACTTCATAGTGTATTTAATGTTATTTATTATATTTTATTTATTTATTTATTTATTATTACACCATTCAAACTATTGTACTTTAACAAATTACGTAGGTATTATTTATATTCTTTTGATTATTTAATTTTACAAGAGAAACAGTTTATTGTCGAAAGGAAATAAAACGAGGTTTTTCTTATTTCATAAAAGTTAAAATGTATTAAGGGTATCATATTTTTATCAATAGATTCTTAAATTTATACCTATATATAAAAAAGCTTTTTATTGAATGAAGTTTTTTATAGATGTGTATATGTATAATTATGATATACTGATACATTTATACTGACATAACATATAAATTATTAATAATTATATAATGTAATTAGAATTATTTAAATTTACACGATACAGTAACGAATAGCTACATTATGACAATGCGGATTTATTTTGTATGACTTAAGATCCATACACATATGTGAATATTTCAGGTTAAGCTAAATAAAACCATATAATAGGTATACGTCCAATCTGGCATAGGTATTTAAATCTTAAATAGATATAACTTGTAACATATAGCCTATAGGTATATAATATTATTCGTTGACATATTTCAGAAGTGATGTCTTATTTCATCCACGAATAAACAAATAATGATATGGCAAAGTGGACTATCCAGAGGTTTTGGAGAGCGTCCGGTTCCAAGTGCCTCGGTTAAATGCCAACTGTTTGCCCTTTATATTACATCTACTGCACGAAGTGTGACTAGCAACGTGCGTTTTAAATAGTCCAAAGTACAATCACTGCGTCAACATCGATTTGTTTAGTGACGGTTCTCGGTTGTTGTACTCTCTATACAGACATTTTGCGATTTCAACACACGCTTTATAATTAATTGATATAACTTGCAAGGATTCGCTGTGCCCTGTGCTTTTATCTGCACGCGTATAGTATATCTAATGGGTATATTGTTGATTAGCTGTATACAAGATTTTGATACAGAGTAATACATACAAAAGGTTTTAGTTTGTTTTGGTCTACTCAAGGGTTTTCAAAATGTATGGGTGTACGTATAAGTTTTAGCTTAAATTAAAATTAATTACTATAGATTTATCAATTTTTAAAAGACTTAGGTAAAATACATACATCATTATCCAAGTAATAATAAATAAATAATACGTGTATCGATATTTTTTCATTTTTTCATTTTTTCATGTAAGCAATGGTGTCTACGATAAACGCTAACAAAAAGGCGATGGTCACTAAAATGTTATGAATACTCTGTCACATTTAACTATTTGAGTGTTTGCTTAAACGTCTGGACATTTGATTGATATTTTATATAAATATATTATGTATACACATTAAACGAACCACTGAACGCACCCTTGCTGTTAGGCTGGGGGAGGGAATCACTCACCCACTTGTCATCTCAATGAGCTCACCACAGCACTGAATAGTGGTATGTTATTTACTTATTACAATAAATTTGAATTTAATATTATATGATGACAATCAAAAAAGATCCTGAAAATTATATTAAAAAAAATTCGATAAATAACGTCATCCTACATTATTTTTTGTAGTGATAGGTTGATAAATTCGATACTTATATCGGTTGCGATTAATAATAATGTTATCATCAACATAAAAATAAATGTAATTGGGTGCTTATTATAATAATATTTCCTTTAACAGCAAGTGTCGTCAACAAATGACAGGACATAATGCCTATATAAAATAGACGATTCGTAAACATGTACAGATATTTATTTGTTTATGGAGATAATGTGCCTACTAAACAAGTTCAGATATAATATAACATAATTTAATTATCATTCAGTTTGAAAATGTTCTCTCAATGTCTTGAAAATATTAAACATTTTTGGATTCTGAAAAGAAGACTGTGGAGCGATTAGTGTTAGGTATTTATTTTACAATGAATTTTTTTTCCGTGTGTCCTACGTTACTTTAGTCTTAAAAACCTCTAAAAATGGTTAATTTTCAACTTTAAGAATTTGTACAAGGTGAAAAGGAAAAATTCTCAGTTGTTTTCAAAATAATTGGGGGTAAAAAATAGGCAAAAACGGAAATACTTACACATCATTAGATTTTTATAAAATAAATTTTATATTTTCAGAGTTAATTGCTGTAGAAACTTGAAATATATTTATAACGGCATGTACTAGTTTATTTTGGATTCATGTGATTAAATTCAAGCCTGTAATTTGTTGTTTGTGAGTTCAAAGTTTGAAAATGTAATACCTGCTCTGAAGGATCCTCATAAGTTGTTCTTACCGAAATAATTAAACAAATTACAAAAATGCAGTTATAATTTTTTTTACAATTGTGAATTTTTTTACAACTTTGAATTTTTAACCATAAAAATTAATAAAATATGTCAATATTTTTGTATTAAAATCAACACATTTTTCAATTTTTATATATCTACTTACCTATAAAACTTCAATTTCAATACATGATTCCTTATATGTTTTCTTTATTGGAATTTAATAAAAAAAAGTTTAGTATAAAAAGAAATATACATTTTTATGAGAGATTAATGCAGTATCGGTATGGCCCACCCGGCTATCCGGCAATTGCCGGGGGCTTTTGAATATTTTTCAATGTTGGGGGCGCAGAGCCAAATGGGGAAATGTATATTTAAATCAGTTACGAACGAGTTTCGATATAATAGTATAGGTAGTCAATTTTTAAACATTGCACTTTGTAATAATCTAAGTCGGTTTTGCTCAACATATTATTTACGTATAGCATTCAAATGGGTAAACACTAAACGATGTGTACGGTCTTATATTTCCATGAACACAAGTTAAGTGAAAAAGTATATTCACAAAACCAAAAATCTAAAAACCAAATATTGTTTTTCAATAAGCCAGAAATATCTAGATCCTTTAACTTGTCTATTTGTTGAGGAATTCGTCATTCTATCGTTTAACAAAGAATATGTTAGGGTCTTATATGGAAATGATTTTTTAAAAATAAAACTTCTATTTTAATTATAATTTCTTATGACTTCATATTTGGAAATGATTTCATAGTAAAAACCCACACAAGTTTTAATTTCAAATATTATGGTTTGAAAATGTAATTCAAGGTTTATACAAATGTATCATAATATAAAAATAAAAATACATGTGTTGTATAAGTTGAATTTTTTTGCAAAGGTATTTCCATTACATTTTGGGTGAAATTGAATATTCAAATAAAAAAAACAATTTTTGTTATTTTGTTGTAACTAAAAAAAATAAATATTCATGGGAGCTTAGAACATTTTGCCATTGCGTAGATAGTCTATATTATTATTTAGTTATACTATGGCATTTTTAAAATAGCATTTAGTTTCAATTTATAATATTTATACTACTAACCTAATTATTCCATTCTATGGTAACTAATAAGTTAATAACAGCAAAATACAGCAAAAATAGTATTTACCATGTAATACATATGCAATTTGTTTTGGAAAAATGTAGTGCCTATTAAGTATTCCTACCTTATTAGTTATTACTAATAGAAAAATAAACTGCTAATGACAATATACCTATAAATATGAAATAAAATATGTCTATTAATATAGTCTGAACAGATTGTCCGCTCAGAAAATTTTTTATGCAATGATTTATCGTTGAATTAAAACGTAACACATTCATTAGGACAGTGACCTATAATCATAATGAAGTGTGAGTTTTTTCTTTTGGTTATGGAAATCGGGATCGTGACTCTGGACGCTGAGCCCTACCTTCCTCCCCGTAAAACACACCTCAGCCCACTACAAGTTAGTAAAAAGTTGGAAGTAGTAAAGAAAAAATTACGACCCTACCTTTCTACAGGTACAATTAATATCAAATTGACATTACCTCTTTAAAAGTGTTAATATCCAGTAAAATTTAAAGCTTTAAATATGTGATGACTTGTTTTACCATACATGTTGTCAATGTTGAATTACATTGTTACGATTTATTTCAATATAACTTTTATATGGTTATGATAATCGGGTAAATTTTATCATCGTCGATCTAAGACGATTCTGAATGATTGGAAATTTTTTTTAACTTAGTGTTGTTTCTTTAAGTTTATATAAAATGACAAAAGTTGAAAAAAAATTGCATAACAATGTAGTAAAAGGGACTGAAGATTATTCTTTACAAAACCCTATAACATGGATATTAGTACATTATATTTATTATTCATTTATAATTTAAATATCAATAATTAAATGTACCTACTATATGTATATATATATATACTGAATTTGCCAACCTTAATATTAGAAATAAACACCCGCATTATTTTCAGTAGGTATAATACTTTTTAATTCTACGTTACCAAATTGTGTTGCAAGCATGACCCACCCACCTATGCCATTCGGCTACTAGTGCAAGTCATTAGTCATTGTTTATAGCTACGATAAAAATATGTACTTATTAATATTGGCTTACTGGCTCGTTTGATGTTCAGAATCGTTTTTCATACCTATGCAATGGTTTATCATTGAATTCAAATTTATAACATCCATTTTGGTGACCTATCCTATGACGAGATACCTGCATAGGTATTTAGCAGTACGATTTACCTAGATTTTTTTAATTTGGAATCTTACTCTATCTAGTCTCAATTGGTTTTTATTTTTTTTTTCTACTTATTTTATAAAAAATGTGTTGTCCTATGTTTAGTTTGTCCATATGAAAATATTAAATTTATTATTGCATACTTATTTGATATCATTATTTGTTTTACTATATTAAGTATTTATAATTTATTTTAATTTAAAAATGTCTCTAAAAAAATTTGTTTTCAACGTTTATGTTTGTTATTTAATTAACAACTCGTAAATTGCTTAAAAGAAAATTAATTAATTAATTCAATTATTATTTTTTTATTAAATAATATAGGTTTTATCCGGGTACCTTCCTTTAAGTTCGTGGTGTCGGTTTTTGTTTAATATCGTTTTATAGTTTTGGTCAAACCTTTTGTTTTTAAATATTTCGGTCATCGATTTCATATCGGTAGCAGATATCGGAGTGTCGGATATCAGCCCATCCCAAATGATGTTAAAAATTCACCACTTCACCGCCATTCAAACTTTATACCACTATAAAAAAACATGTTGACATTGATTTTAATTATTATGCGTATAGAATAAGTGCATACAACGTATGGTTAACTATGTATAACATTTTCCGGTTTTATAGTCTGAGTAATAAAAATCAAAAATTCTTTAATAATAAAACTCAAGTAAAATATTCTAAACTTAGAAGCTTAAAAATGATTAAATTTTCTTGAAGAATGTGTCAACTGTCAAGTCCTAGAATTGCAAAAATATCTATATTATATAAGGTCATTATTTTATGAATTCTGATAGCATAAAATACTTAAGTTGCAAAATTTTGTGAAAAAACGGGATTATGTGCTGCACATTTCACCATCCACAATTTTTGAGTAGTTTTTAAGTTGTATACTTACACTAATCTCTAATATAATTAGCCAGTCATTGAGCACCTAATCAACTAGACGAGGATTGTCGAGTTTCATTTCTTTCCTAAGCTATAACGTTCAAATGCCACTCTAGCCGATCTTTAGATCATTTAAATAATTATAAATATTAACTTCAGTTGACAATTGCATGCTTGTAGTGACCAGTGTCAATCGATTTTGTATTGACAATTAAATTATTCATACACGGCTGAACTAATTTAGAATTAAACATAAATATTTTTATATTATTAGTCTTAAATTGTACTTAGTAATTAGTAGTTATAAAAAGAACAGTAACTTTTTAAATACAAATATTTTTTAGACCATCAACTAATATTCGTCAGTAAATAGGCTTTAACCTTTAAGACTTAACGATCGGAATCGAGTGCAATTATTAGAACATTACCTATTTTGAACCTATTCGACAAAAATAAGTGCGATTCGACCTTTCCCGACTATATCAAGCGCCCAATTGAAAGATAAGACTATATTCGTCATTCATTTTATCACAGTAAGTATGATAACAGACAGGGCCAACTATACATATAACTATTTACGTAGGTTACGCGAAAAATAAAAAATCTCGACATTCTTCGCTTCGCTCATTATCTTTATCTAAAAAAATTTTAAATGTATAATACTATTCACATAATTTTAATGTGTGTATAGTACCTACCTATATAATATAAGCACGTCAAACATAATATTACATAACCTTGTGAGACCATTATATCTTATACTTTATAATATCATATTATATATGTTTACCAATTGCCACGTGTATGTGTTAAACACTTTTACTCCAAATATACGCGATTTCGTATTTATAATTCGATGGAAAATTCTCCGACGCAGCTACCTATAAAAGTATAAACATAGGTAGGTATATATAATGGTGTGTATATTGTACATTGTTATTATATGCCCGGGAAACGCGTTCCCATAAATATGCATGAATCGACTCTGTGTCGTTACTGCTGTTATAATATGAATATAGTACGATGGATATTATATAAGAGCCCGACGATCCGGGCAACTTTTCAACCCCGTCAACGCCCCGCGCCACCGCCCTCGTCACACACCGACTCACGGTATATACAATATTATAATACATACCCGATACCGTCGAGTTATACGCTCTATTACCTACATCGCTCGCTATTCATTTTATATACATATTACAATTACATAATACCATGCACAGTATATACCTAGGTATAATAGGTCGGTATCGTATATATATTACATATTTTATACACAATTCGGTAGTATATATTATATCCACATAAACCAATATACAATACATATTATATATTGTATACGCGTGTGTATACCTATAGCTATTATTGTATTATACCGTATGTGTATAGTATTTTTTTTTCGAGTGTGTACAAATATCGAGATACGAGAGATGAAAATAAACGTAATATATTTGCAAATAAATAAATATTTAAAAGTCGAAAATAATATGATATACCTACATTATGTGACGTTGTAATAATATATTATATAGGTACGTCTGTTACTGACATAGTGCACACACCTGCAACGGGTCCCGATGGAATAAAATAAAAAAAAAAAAAATAGATTTATGGTCTATATTATACATAAATAAAAGTTCACCAGACTCAATATACATTATAGGATGAATAACTATAATAATGATTTTTTTTTTGTCTTGATTTTATAACGATCTGAATGCTTACCGAACTAAGTTAGCTAGTACTTAAGTAGTACCTAAGTGCTAATTTTGAATATTAGAATTTGGTGAGCTTGTATATATTATACGATATACCTAGTCTTAAAGCTATCAATAACCAAGCATGGACAGTAGTTTAATATGATTATGTATCTCTTAATTAAATTTTAATTACCATTTCCACTCCACTATTATTTAATATTTAGAATTTTTAATAACGCAGTAAATCTAAGTAAATACTAAATGCTTTTCATTTTTATATAATAATCACTAATTAATCGTTTTGCACGTCAAGACTCGAGTTGCCACCTCAGTTGTGTTTGAGGAATTCGTGGTGTCCGAAAAATGGTTAAAATTTCACCTATTTTAGATGAATTATTTAAGGGGGCGACTGGGGAAATATGCCTGTGAGCCAAATTTTAGAGGTAGAAAAAAATGCAATATCTACTTAGCGATCAAAATATTTGAGTATAGGATATGTAAATATTTTTTTTAGTAAGGTATACTTATTGATACACACAGGAACAACATTCAAATTAAAAAAAAATTGTTGATGTGTCAACTTATATTTTTTTTTAGTTTTTATATGCCTTATCAAGTAAGGATAGTGTAACCACTGTGTGACTCCTCCCATCACGTTTTTATGTAAATACTTTCTAATATCATATATTCTTATTGTCCCTAAAGGAACAGATTGTATACAAAATAAAATAAATAAAAAGTTTTTATATGTAACAGTTATCCATATTTATTACAATCCAAAATAAAAAACAGAAATATTGTCTATACTGTCTGACAGAAATAGATATTGTAAATAATTTTCATATAAGTCTACACATATAATATATTATAGGGTAGAGTAGCATTATGATTTGTGGCAATTACATTTTGTCAATAGGTCAATTAAATTTGCCAATACCTGCAAGTGGTCACAACCTAGAAATAACATTAAAATAAACCTCAGCACTCTCTCTACTGTATAGTAGATTTTGATTGATCTCGTCATTGAGTAGGTCACCATGACGACTGTGTTAAATTTCAATTCAAAAATAAATCATTGTATACCTACGGGTTACAATTCTAAGCGGAGACAACGTGTCAGCCTCTATTTCGAAGGATATTTTATTATATATTAATGCTATTGCTGTATGTAATTTATTTTTCTATTAGTAATATAGTAGGTTGAATTTAAACTAGTTTTTGATAAAATAGTCGCAAATATTATATTGTTGACTATTGTATTATATGTAGTTAATATAATATTGTTATTAACTTTTAACCAGTAAGTAAACATCGATGTACCAAATAATAGTGTAATTAGGTTGTAAACTTAGAATAATAAATTAATAGCTTAAAGTTAGTCTAAATATTTTGAAAGTTTCAGTTTGTGTAGAGCATAACAATTATATAGCTACGCTTACTTATCAGCAAAATTTTTCAAGACTTTATTCAAACTTTTATTTTACTTTCTGTGTAACATATACCTACCTATTCAATAATTATTGTTGAATATTAAAATTATTTTGAATGTATTATTATTTACTTTCTACAAATTATTTTCAACAATGTATGTGTTATAAAAGAAACCATCATAGATAAGTGTATTGTCTTTCCCTCACAATTTGGGGAGGGGGTGGTAAAATTTTAGCCACTGTAGAAAATGTTTTATTATTTTAACAAGAATCGAATGTGAATTTGACAGTATAAGCCTAGTTGTGCTTGTTTTCTTTCAATTACAAATGAAAATGGTTACCAACTTTAATTTCGAACACGAAAAGTAAAGATTACAAAGTATAAGTGATAATGGAAATGTTTTCATTAAATTATGGATAATTGAGTTGTAAAGCGTAAAATTATAATTTTCATAATTTGTGCATACAACATGGTACTAGTAATATTAATAATATTATGTCTTTAATTTTATTGATAAATCAAATTTATTTATTATTTTTAAATGTATATTTTATACTTATCGGTTATCTTGTATTTTGTGTTTACAACTTCAAAAGGATTTTGTCCATCCCCTTAAGTAATTACTAATTTGAGGGGTGGTACAGTTTGAATTTCCCCCAAAGTAATATTGAAAAATTAATCTACCTAATCCGTTTATTTTTTACATAAAAGTCATAATTGACATTTAAATGAGGTAATGAAGACTATTGTTTGATGAATATTATATTTTTATAATCTATATTTCATTTAAATCTGCATAACTAATTAATTTTCTTAATTACTATGTGTATAATAAGTAATAATTAATAATCCTTTCAAATAGATTTTTTATTATGCATGGTTAAACAATTTTTGTTTTTTTTAAATTGAAATTCGAGAGTAAATCAAAACACGTGCCATTCACTCTATTAAAATATATATATATCTAAGCTATAAAGCTGTAATATATAAATAATATGCTTTATAATTTATAATTTATAATTTATATTATAATAAACGTATGGGGTGAAAAGGCTAGG